>NW_010512578.1:0-77598 GCF_000687285.1 Phaethon lepturus | reverse complement strand
TCCTGCTGTAGAATAGGATATTTTCTTTCTTCTCAACCACCACTATTTCGTAGCATTTTTTGCCCTTTGCTGCTCCCTCCTCAATGATTTAATTTTTTAGAATCAACATACCATTAATAACAACAGAGCTCTATGAAAGGCACTTATGCCTTAAAATTCAAGGATAGAGCATAGTGGCTCCATCATACAAAAATCTATTATTTTAATCACTGTTCCTACCTATGAAATGAAGTTTCTCTATGAAATTTCAGTGGCAATTAATCTTTTAGCTATATAACTGTAAATCTGTTTGTGTTTCTGGATATTTTGGGGGAGTGGTTTTGTTACATTTGGTTTTGTTGGGGGGTTTTTAATGGAATAAGTCTCCTGATTGTTCTCATTAGTTGAAAGAGTCTTTGGGATATTCTTGCAAGGAATATTTGTTTCCCCTTTCCCTTCTCCTTTGTTAGTTTTATGAATGATTTGATTTAGAGACCAGAAGAGGAACTGCTTTCCCTGAAGGTAAAGGGAGAGAGAACGGATTTGGGTGTGAATTGAGCTTCTACATCAGTTTTGTGCCTTAGAGCTAAAGATCTTAAAAAGAAATGAAACTTGTTGCGCTTTTTCGCAAAGACCATAAACTATGTATGGACGATTTAGGTCTACACTAAGTCTCTCATTAATAAAGTCTTAAGGCTTGATGGAAAGATTCAGGAATTTAAAATCTTATCCACCTTTTCTAACTGTATCAGCTTGTCTAATAAGAGCGCGCCTTTCCGTCTGCGTCTCTTCCGCCTTTGCTGTCTGTCGTTGTTCAATCTAAAAAGTACAGATGGGCCAAAAAAAGATGTATCGAAGCAAATTCTTCAGATGGGTCAAACTTTTCTGCCTGCAATGTTATGACTGAAAAAACCACCGAAGATTTTCTTGCTGATTGTAAAAAATCAGAAGTTTAAAAACCCAAATGAAACTACATGAATGAAAAGCTAAAAATTGTATAAACTGTTCTAAGTTCCTTGCAAGTGCTGTTTGCAAGTTTCTCTCATGAGATTATGATTGATTTACAGTTGGCTTCAACATTCTAAGAATAACGATATCAAGTCGACAGGTTTCACATTTCATCATGCTACAGACATGCTTTATACACATGGATACACACGTATGTCCCATTGGTACCCTTACAGCTGTTTTGGTAATCTCCCTTGTCAACGCTGCACATATTTACCCAATTGATTTTGAGTAAGTTATTTACTGTAAGGTTTATTCAGACTGATACGAAAACTTTGCTCTGTTTGGCATGGGAAGAAGAAAAAGAGGTCAAGCCGTGTGAAATGAGATATGTACTGGTCAGGATTATTGTGGTGTCTTAGTAGTGATACATAAGTGTCAATTGGAGGTGATCATATAAAAGTAGATTTTTGTTTAACTCAGTGAAACTCGTGTTTTGAAAAGAGAAGGAATCCTAGTATCTGTAAATAGGATTGTTAACATTTAGATTTACAGGCAGATTAGTTTACTCAAATGCTTTTTGTATTGGTCAGTTTAATAATATTTGTCAAAGTTTTATCGTGCTTTGCTGTTTATTTACCTTGTCTTTTCATCATAATTGCAGTTACAGTGCATTTTTTAATTTACTGTTCGTAAACTAAGGTATGTTTGAAATAGTTTTTCAAATTTAATCGAGAAATTACTAATAAAAGATGTCATCAAACAGATCATCTTTTTAATATTTCTTTTATTCTGAGGGAAGTTTAGGAATAAGGACAAGGAAGGAGAAATCTTGTGGTTGTATTTAGTTACTTTTTTAGCTTTGTTCTCGTATAAACATACAACTAGCTGTACAAAGGCCACAGCGATGCACAGAAAACTGATGCATGCACCTGGGCCCAGGTAACTCCAAGTGAAGTTATGGAAACATATCTCACATTTCCCTGGAAGAGGCACAAAACCATGAAGCAGGATCTTCACACTACTCATATGCCAACTGCAATTTGTCAGGACATTTACCATAATTTTGCTAATCCTGAAATCAGGTGAGCTCATCTTGGTCTCAAGATCAAGTCTATTTCTGAAAGTAATGCATAAGCTAAATGAAGGTCATACCTGGAACACCTCGAATATAATATACTAAGTCTCAAAAAAGAGTGTTGGCAGGAATTACATCAGAAAGTTTTCTTTTTTCTGCATCTTTTGAGCTGTTACAACTTTCTGGCATACCAGGTGTGAAGATAACCTTCTAATGGCTGGTGTGCTTGAGTCCTCTGATTGCCTTGGCTGATAGCTTGTTGCATGTATGTGAAGACTTGATCTTTCACATGCAAGGTATGCCTGCAAAAGCATGATTTCTACTCTAAATACCTTTAGAAATTAGACAGGTGTTAACTGACTGTAGGGAGAAGCTGAGCTAGGAGAAGCAAGCTGGACCTTGATAGTTCCCCAGTGAATGATCAGTGAGACAGGAGGGAGAAATAAATGCAAGTTGGCAACCACACATGGATTTCATCCAGCTTATTAAAAAAATGTAATATGAAAAAGACTATCTGTCTTGATCACGTGAATGTTTTGCTTTGCAGAGGTGGAATCCCACTGACCTCATTAGGCCTGAGGGACACAAAATGCAGACTGGACCAAAGCATCCTGAAAGCACTTGTAAATAAAGTGTGCAAATTTAAAAAGCCTCTTGTTTTGTATCAAGTATTATCACCTTGCAAAGCTATGCAGTAGATCAGGCACTTACTTGAACCTACTGTCCTCACTTGCTAGAAGGTTCAAAGACATGTTTCCTGGGGTTCTTTTTTCGTCTTCAAAGTTAAAAAGTATCCATAACAACTCATTAAGAGCTAAACAAAAAACAGGGAGGGAGATCTCCATTTCAGCCCTAGCCCTAAGGGCAAAAAAAAAAATAATTCTGAAAGCAAGTCTATGAAATTTGCTGTGAGAAGCCATTTTAATTCAACTTCTGATGAGAAATTGATTTAAATAGCAAAAGTGTCATGATGGAGAAATGTGGGCTTTTAAAACTGAATTCAACATAAACTGCAGAAAAGAAGGCATTCAATGGCAGAACAATGGGAAGAGCAGCCTTTTAATACAGTATACAGGATTTTTTTCTTTATTTTTTTAAACATGATTCCTGGGGACAAGTCTTAACTACTTCAGGGGAAAAAAAAGCAGGCAGGCAATGTGGGAAGCTGCACTGCAACTGATTGCTTTGTCCATTTTTATTTCTTACTGTAAAAATACCAACTGATACTTGGGTGCTCAGAAATTTGGGTTGAATAGAACTACATGACATTTTTCTGGCAAATCCCAAATTATCACACTCATCTTGACTGTTTCCTGCTTAGAATCTCTGGAAGTGACAAGATGAAGAGATCATCTCTTGAACTTCCCTAACCCCAGTCTACCCATAACCTCATTCCTACCTATGGCTCTTGTCCCTGCTCACCCTGCTCTATTCATTGCAGACAGCACTGTCCTGAGAGCAGTGATTTGTTTCTTCTAGTTGGCTGTAAAGTACTCTAATGGGACTGTATAAATAAAAGGAATTAGTTTTTTCTGCCTCGTTCAAGGGACTGTAAGTAAGAATAACAGGGTACACAAATCTATTACTATTTGCAGGGTTAATATATTTTTAATATGCTCCTCTCTTTTTGCCTCTTAAATGACAAGAAAAGGCGGTAATACTTAAAAATAAAACTACCTCAAACATTTCAGATCAGAGAGACTCAGCTGGAGAAATTATAGATTGACTTACACTGAATTATACTGAATAAGCAGCATCACTTGGTGTTGGATTTCTACTCTTAATTCAACATTGGGAATGATATAACCATACTCTGTACCTCTTAAGAGGAATTGTGCAGGTTCCAACCATCTGTTAAATTAAACATTGATGATTGGTATGAACATATAGAGCGGTCGTGCTACAAGGGGGATGATAACTCTGCGTATAGCTGAGCCCTAGGAGCTCACAATTTCACTTGATTCACAAAGTTGAATACCCCATTAGAAGAACTGAAGCAATGGCAATGATTCACTCTGATCTTTCTATATTAGAGACAGTATATCCTGTGTCTGAAATACTGGAAAAGGTCCAGATAGTTATGTCTTTTAAATAAATGCTTTCATATGTTGGTGCTTTTCTCCCAGTAATTTCCCCTGCCAGCCATTTCTGTCTTGGTGGTACTTTGAAAACCAGGAGGGGGCATTAAACCAGACTCTTGAAGAGAGAAGTTTTGATTACTAACAAAATCCAAACAGAACAAGACATAGCACTGCATGTGACAAACCTGGAAAAAAATAAACAAACATACTATTCCAAACAGGAAACTGTTCCCAACCAACACATCTTGTTGCTTTACAGTTTCTGCTGCTTTTCAGACAATGTGCCCCTATTTTTCACCTACCTGGTTTGTAAGGGAGAAATCCTGTCCCAGTTGAAGATGATAATGGTTTTGTCATTGACTTCAGTGGCTAAAATTTCGCTGTAGAAAACCATTTGGGACAAGGACTTGTTTACATTTATGTATCGGTTCCTCTGATGATTTCTCTGATTTCCTAGCGCAATAAAAATTATTTGTACACATACTCTGTTCAGGAACTTTTACACGAGAAACCCAAGTGCACTATATTTTTCTGTTAGAGCCTACTGCCTCACTCAGGCAACGTTAATCTGCATCATGAAGAGCACAAGACAGAAGCTGCTTTAAAGCACCAGTGCTGGAGCAGAGGAAGTGCCGATCGGTAACAGCGAGGAGTTCTTTCACTGTGCAAGGTCACGTTATCAAATTATAACAGGGATGCTTTGCAAAAGGAATTTTTGTTCTTGTATGTTTAGGAAAATACATTCTATGGGAAGATATATTCTCTCCAAACGCCTGGAGAGCTTCTGTTATTATGGCAACTAGAGCACCCAACTGAGAACTAATTCACGTTTCAGTTTGTCAAGTGCACAATTATAATTATTTCAGTGCTGTACTGAACAAATGTTAAAGCCTGATAATAAGGTGATCTCTCTGTCGTTCCTATACATAACCCCCCCTCCAAATCTGCAAAAAACATTTCTGGTTGTTTTCAGCATGACCTCTCTTATGATGGACTTCAACTGCATTTCACAGTCCACTGAGCAATGTTGTTTGAAAATTGATTAAAAACTGTAATTATTGTAGCAGGAACATAATCATCATTGATAGGACAAAGCCAAGTAATCAAGGAAGGGAGGGGAGGGGAGGGGAGGGGAGAGAAGGGGATGGGAAAGGAGGAATCTCAGCCTAAAATTTATTTTTGCTCTAGCAAAATATAATTGAAATAAAAAGCTGTAATTTCTGAAAGTTAGGTGAGTTTTTTTACTGGTGTTTTAAACACCAAAAAATGGAAAAAATAAAAACACAGCCGTCACTCCTGATAAATCCCAAGCCTCTTGAAATAACATGGATTTGTGTTACCTTGAGTTCATATTAAAAAGGGCTGTTTCTAGTTGGTATAAACCAAAAATCTGGTTCTACATATTCTATCTCATGAGGATGAGGGTAAAATGTACACTTAGTCTTTGTTATTGTTATTGTTTTTGTTTTGTAAAGTCCAGTTATAATAACTCTTGTATGTTAATAATTAGTTTTCTCTGTCACAGACTTAATGAACAACTTTTTCCTCTGAAATGTTAATATTTTTATGGCTTTCATGATGTTAACTTTTATTGAAAAAATTAACCCTCAATTTATTTGCCAAAGAAAATCCAAAAATAACTTCACTAATGGATGTGAACAACTTTTTCCTCTGAAATGTTAATATTTTTATGGCTTTCATGATGTTAACTTTTATTGAAAAAATTGACCCTCAATTGGGTCATCCTCAATGGATGTCTTTTTCTGTCCTAATTACAATTATTTTAGTGATTGGATTCTCACGGTTACATTCGGCTCTACCTTCAGTGTCACAGCTGCGATTCATTGCATGCTCACTTAATTTTTCTAAAAGCATCATCTCCCTCCCTGATTTTTCTAACAGCCTCACCTCCCTCCAGTTGAATAGGTTCAGGGTTGTTTGCTAAGCACTTTTTGCCACAGTGCTAACCGTTCAGCTGGCAGACTCCACTTTTACAGGCTAAGGCAAAGCAAACAATTTGTCAGCTCAGTTCAGCGATTCAGTTGAGGAATGACTGAAGCATGAAACTTGCTTTTTTTAAAGTCTGTGAGTCATGTTGCTTATTAGGTAGGTCTTTTTAAAGTATAAAATGCAATCTTTATATCTTATATTTTAGTTTTGCTTATACATTGATGAAGTCTACCTTTCCAAAGAAGTGTTAGAAGGGTTAATCATCATTTTTTGTGTAGGTTACCCCTTAGCTTCTCAGAGGCTGAACTTGCACCTGACTTTCACAGTCCTGTGGCTTTTCCTTCCTTCAGCGCAGGTCTGTGCGACAGCAGGAGTGGGCTTTTATGGAGCTTAAAGCATCAGGGCGTAATGTTCTTGTAGGAAAGGTTAAGCAGCATGTATGCCTGAAATGTAAAACCTTCCCACTCCGAATCTCAAATTCATTAACGATGACGGCACTTTCGATTACAAACTTGCTTGCTAGACTTAGAATGGACATTTTGGTGCCTGAAGCTCACAGAAGGTCTTATCTTTCAAGACCACCATACAGAGAAAACAATATCTGGATTTTTTTGAGCATCTCCTTAAAAAAATACCAAACAAACACAAAACTAGCAAAACCCCACAAACTTTGCAGTTAATTGCAGGATCCAAATGTGCCTTCAAACTGTTGTGGCTTTTACAGAATATTTGTCAGCTAAGGCTGAGTCACTGTGAGTGGTGACTGCAAAAATGAGCTAGTTTAGTTTAATTAAGCAAGAATGCAGGAAGCTTAATTTAAGGCTAGTCACCTCACATTTGATGTGACAAAACATTTTTTCATGGATGTTTACTGTGCGTCAGCTGGTCTGCAGTAACTTGTGTAATATTATCCACACTGAAAGCAAGAATCTACTTTTTGGTGAAGTACAAATTAACATAAGTAGAAGTGATACAGCCTGACCCTAGGCTGACCTAGAATTGTATTTGAGAGGGTTAACAAAATTAATTGATAAGTTCATTTTGTCTAAGCTGCTTGTAAAATTGTACCAGACATGTGTTTCATGCTTACAGCACACAAATGATGACAATTATTCCATCTGAGAAGCCAGAATTATTTAATCTATTGATAGGCCCTTCATGGACTCTAATGTAATTTATCACAGCACTCACTCCACAATATGTAATCTCTAATCCTTTAAAAGCATAATATTTAGGAGAGTCACTCTAAAAATATTTTTGCATAAAGCAGAGGACTGGGAAAATCAAATTTTAATATAAACTCCCCCATTTCAGGTGAACTTAATAAAATCCAGTGAGACCAAATAGGACATGGAGAAATTACATTGGGAAAGGCAAGAAGGTAGCAGGACACTAACCGAAATACACAGATCATTTGAAACTGGTCAAAGAAGAGCTAGTGGTGCCTAATGCAGTCTGTCATTAGTAGGAGGAATAGGATTCATCAAGGACAGAGAACGTCACATAAAAAACATGTTAAAGAAACATAAGAAAAATTATTCCTCGACCATATCTGTTTCTCAGCCCAGTGCTATCATAAAGATTAGATGCATAAGTTTTTGAAAGCTAGCTGTCTGTTACAGGAAAGAATAACCCCTAGACCCATTGCATCCTGTTAAAATACCCACATATTACACTTTCATTACTGGCAAAACCATAGGGTCCCACTACAACCTCAGGCACATTGTGGTAATTCCAAAGAAATTCCACCAAAGCAAAATGGAGTTGCATAAGCACATGTAAAAAAGAATCGAGCCCTAAGACCCCAGAGTTTTTCGTGGTATTTATCATGTTCTTTATTCCTCACTAAAAAAAAGATAACTATGAAGACCAACAATTATTTTTTTGATACAGCAAGCTTGAGAATGAAAGCATGCTAGAGAATAAGCATTAGTAAATAGGCTATGGTTTTATCTCCAAGTAAGACTTTCACAAAAAACATAAAAAGTTAACAACATCTGCTGTTCACTACAGATGAATTGGTGAAGACAAACACATGCCAAATTATTGGGCTAGCTACCAGCTCTGTTTTTGATCCTGTACTTGCTAATCCTTGTTTCATAATTCCTGCATAGAGATGAAGAAGGAAATTACTGACTTTAATTACCTCTTACAGTGGGTTAGAGACACTAATTTTACTAGTCGCTGCATCTTGCAACACTCTTAGGTTGCAAGAGAGGGTTCCTGTTTTCCTTACGTTTGGACTCAAGATAGTTTTGGCTGGAGCTGGACATTCAGACTAGAGAGCTGGAGTGCTCACTATCTTTGGTGCTAGGAAAATGTATTCTGGACATTAGTGAGAAATTTCATCATGCTTTCTGTTTAGTGTATTATTAAACTGTTCTTGCTCACTTGATAGATCTTTTTTCCAAGTGCTCTTGACTTTGGCTGGATTATTCAATTGGTTGAGAGGCAATCCATTTCTAAGATATTACATTTTGAAAATATTCTCAATTTATAATTGCTCTATAAATATGTTTCTTTAGGAAATTTGTGTTCTTTCTATTACTTTTAAAGAACCAAGATTACTAGCCATTGTGCTGGTCCATTGCATTAAAGTTAACTGATTTCAAACATTTGAGAAAACTATTTACTCCTACTCCTACTTCAGAAGCCTTTAACAGCAGAGTCTAAATTGTGATTTTGGCAGAGCAGATTTTATTTTATCTTTGTGGTTAACCTGTCTTTGAGTTTCCACTTTTAACAGTTCGTTTACACCTTTCACTGTTGGTACCTTGTTTTCAAAGTGATAGACACCGTTGAAAGCATTGCGTTTTCCCAGAGCAAGGGAACTTACCTAAACAAAGACTAACAAATGCTGACTAAAGAGAAAGGGAAAAAAATACCTGACTGTACAAGCATATAAAATAATAAAAAGAAACCCTCCACAAATTGCAGAAAACAAAATGGGTTACCTAAAGTTGGGTAGAAAAACAACTTTATCAACTGTCATGCATGCAGTTTAGCAACTGCTTTCTTGTCTCATTAATAGTTTTGCATAAGCAAACATATTTAAATATTCAAGTGGATGATTTCTTGGACATACCTGAATCGCATACTATTGTGATCAGTAAGATGAAAAGTAGCGATCTAAGCAGAAACAGCAGTTAAGGAAGAACAGCATAAACTAGCTGGTTTTGGAAAGAATTTGCTGAAAATACAAGGATATGGGTGAAGTTTGCCTTCTCTTTTAGTGAAATGAAGCTTATGTAATGTCTCTCTGTCTGTCTCCTACCAACTTGTGATCTTTTTTGGCCAAATTCTACCAAGAGTGACGTACATATAGCTGTCCTGTTACTAGCCTGAAAATAGGCAGCTGGGTACAGGGACAAGACTTTTATTGTGCTCTCCCCCATTCTCCCCCTTCGCCAGCCCTTTCCGGAGAGAAATGTTGAAAGCAAATCCATATTGGAGAGTGAGAACCTCAATGTGGGAAAACAGGAGCTTGCACCTTTTTAGACATTGGGGAATCTGACTATTAGACACAACCCATAGGAAACCAGACCTCATTAGCTCTGCAGCCCACAGGACTGTTTTTCTAATGTAAAGGGGCTCAGCTGTGCAAGCATTTTTTTTTCTGGGACTTTCAATCTGGGTACATAGTTTTGGGGTATATGACATAAGGTATTTTGGACCTGATTTCCTTCAGTGAAGGAAAATTCCACTGAGATAAATTGTTGTGCATTTGATATTTCTAAAGCTCCCATTCCTTGTACGACAAGCTGGGAAATACTGGCATACTGGCATCTCGTCTCAATGCAGCGTGTGTACCATAGATTTCAATGTCACATGAGAAGTGATGTAAAGAGGGATTTAAAACACCACTCACTATTTTATTAATACTGGTGTATTCCTTAATATCTTTTCCTGAGGCTACAAGAGTATTTTAATGTCCCATCACTCCTGCAACATGCAGAAGGGTCACAAAGTGATAATTTTCCCATGGCAGAAAATGCCTTTGAAGCAAATCAAAGCAGTATTTAACACTTCAGAGCAACTCTCAAAGGCAGTTTACAACAGTCATTGAGAAATGCCACTAAACCCAATTGCATCTGCCAGTGGAATGTAGGTCAGGAAGATGCAATTATCCGGCTAGAAATTTTAAAAGATAGTGAGGTTAGCACCCTATTCTTGCACCAAAGATCCACAAAGTTTTTAGAAACCACAGCTGAGAAGACCCTCTGTCTTATTCTTGGAAAGAGAGAGTCCCTGTGAGGTTTACTGTTCGATAGCATTCTATCTGAGGTGTTGTGTAGTGTTTGCTTGCTCGGTGTTACCCACTTCCTATTGTAATACAGGATTCCTGGAGACCAAGGGAGGTCATGAGATCAGTGTAAAGCACTATAACAAAAGTCTTCCAGTAAATGAAACTGTAGTTTGAAGCTGACATCAAGGAACAAAATGTCAAAAGCAGTGAACTAGGAACTGGCCACCCAGTCATAGAGTATCTTTCATCTTAATGTATCCCAAACTATTTAAAATCATAACAAATGGGGATCTATTTTATGCAGCTGCTTGGGGGGTGCAAAAGTATAGACACAGTGGGAGTATGCACCCTTGCGATTTAATATTATGTTTATTACATCTAGCTTTAAGCATTGGCAGTACTACTCTGTTATCTGTGATTTTTTATATGACTTTGTTCACAATAGTATTTGAGTACATTCCAGTAGTTCATAAACTGTAGACTGAAAAGCTGACCTGTAGTTCATTTTTATTTTCTTCCCAGGGGAGAAGAGACTACACATGTACGTGAATGACTTAAATTTATGGTTAAAGTCTGCTTTATAGTTATTGTTCTAATAATAGATTTTTTAATATTAGTATTAACAAAGATATTTTGTTGTGTACTTATGCTTGACATCTTTGTCACAAAAAGATGTAAAAGAGCATCTTATACTCAGAGTGGAAGCTAGTGAGGGCTCTGGACCTTAGTTCATAAGCAAGTCTATTAAAGAGTTTCAGACAAGCCTGTGGTATCCATCAGTTGGGCAAGATTTATCCTTACTTTCAAGTACTCTGTTACGCCAGAAAAGCAAAGCTGTATACCATGATTTTTATCAAGGATTTTCTGTAAACATTTTATATGCTCGCCATAGATACCTGAAAATTTGCAAATATTGGCTGCTGTGACCTGAAACTTGACTCTGTCCACTGAAAAGAACGTAGAAAGCCAAGGACGACTTTGATATGCTTTTGCTAGCTTGCAGTTCTTAGAAGATGAAACATGTTTAGTATTAGTAAACATTTCCATAAGGGATGGTGATTCCACAACAGAAGAACAAAGGAACATTATGTTGCTGGTCAGATGTGATGTGATGGCAGCGTGTGGTAACGAGCCTTTTGAATAAAATAAAGATCATTGATTTTTCCTGCAGTTTGGGAACTGGAAAAAATGCACTGCTTTTATTAAGCAGCGTGTCTCAATCATGAGTCTGATTTGTGATATGCTCAGTTCTGACTACTGCTTCCAGATCAAACCCAAGCTATGGTGGTCTGTGTATATAGTGAGTTAAAAAGTGTAGTTAATTCCATTTATAAGTGAAATTCAGTAAGACGAGCCGGTCTTCATTAAAACTGAGTCTTTATCAGTCACTGGTATTTTTTTGCCTGTGTGTGCTATGTGCTCGAATGAGCATTCAGCTTATGGTCTGGTTACTTAGCAGAGCCTTTCCAACAAGAACGAGGTGGAAGCCCTGCTGACCACCAGCACTTGGCTTTTGGGGCCTTAGGAGGGCAGGCATAAATACTTTTAACGGCTCTAGTGTGTTTTCATTGGGGAGCATCAAAACCAGCCTAAGCGGGATGAGTCAGAGAAAGCAGGCGAGGCTTTGTCTGCACAGACGGGTGCAGACGGTCATGCATTTGATCTGCTTGCACACTGAGCTGCCTGAATGGAAGCCAGCTCTGGCCTGGAAGCCATAAAGACATGTTAATACATTGCTGTGCTGGAGCTCATAAGCCGTACCAGTGCTAGGCCTACTTTTGTTTCAATAACCTCTCTATAACTGTTTTTTTAATGAAGTTGCTCCCATGGTTTGTTCCAACTGCTACATAAAATACTCTGTTTTGACAGGACCACAAATCACCGATCCTTAAAGAGAGAAAGCGTGCAATGTTTTATATGTTGCCGGACCTGCAAAGTGATCAGTAGTTATTATTATTTGGAAAGTTTTATCAGCCTCTGGTTCTACAGGTGAAAAAAATGTAAAGTTTGATGTAAGACCATGGTCTGCTAGAAGCGCACAAAAATGAGATAAACCTAGCAACTATGACAGTTGTTCTAGTAAACAGCTAATGATAATAGATAGTTTTCTGTTTAAAGTATCTGCAGGGATTGTAGCAGCGTACGGCATGGCTGCAGGCCCTAATTTAGTGCTCTGGGTTAATAGCAGGCATAACTGGGAACCGCCACCCGGCATGCAAAGGTTCTGTACCCTGCCACAGCGATTCCTCCGTGTACCCCCTCGCCAAGGCCGGCAGCATTGAAGCTTGAGGCTTCTTTATGAGGAGGCAATGTTAAGTTAAAAAAAAAAAAAATCACATAAAAAAGCAGGGAGGATGACAGAGTGAGTGTGATAAAAACAGAGAGAAAAAAAGATGTGAACTAAGAGAATAAAATTATATTGTCATAACACCCACAGGCCTCCCTTCTGGAAAGGACGGGGAGTAATTGTCAGGAGCTAAACTCAGCGTGCTGCAAACCCAGTCTCAAACTATCATTAATAATCTTGAGAAATGAGTCTGGAGGATAGAAATGAAACTGGCAGTATTTCAGAGGCAGAGTCGACATCGGCTGTCATCCCATTGAGAGACATACCCTGTTAGGGCCTGTTAATGTTGCACTCCTGTCAGAGTGACATATAACATTACATGTTAAACAAGTGGCAGACGAGACAGCGTGGAGGCAAATTGTTCAGCAGATGGCACAGCCTACTTTAGTCACCCTCTGAAGTTAGAAAATAGAGCAAATGCCATTTTTTGCATTCACTCTCTCATTCTTTCCAAATAGTAGTCTCAGCAACTTCCTTTGTTGTGGAACTTCATGGTATATTTATAACATGAGATATTTCAAGTAGAACATGTGTGTTCTACTTATATACATAGAATCATAGAACCGTAGAACAGTTCAGGTTGGAAGGGACCTTTCAAGGTCATCTAGCCCAACCCTCCTGCAATGAGCAGGGACATCTTCAACTAGATCAGGTTGCTCAGAGCCCCGTCCAACCTGACCTGGAATGTTTCCAGGGATGGGGCATCTACCACCTCTCTGGGCAACCTGTGCCAGTGTTTCACCACCCTCATTGGGAAACATTTCTTCCTCATTTAAATCTGCCTTCTTTAATTTAAAACCATTACCCCTTGTTCTGTTGCAACAGGCCCTGCTAAAAAGCGTGTCCCCATCGTTCTTATAAGCACCCTTGAAGTACTGGAAGGCTGCAATAAGGTCTCTCTGGAGCCTTCTCTTCTCCAGGCTGAACAACCCCAAGTCTCTCAGCCTTTCTTCACAGGAGAGGTGTTCCATCCCTCTGATCATTTTTGTGACCCTCCTCTGGACCTGCTCCAACAGGTCCACATCTTTCCTGTGCTGAGGGCTGCAGAGCTGGATGCAGGACTCCAGGTGGGGTCTCACCAGAGTGGAGTAGAGGGGCAGAATCACCTCCCTCGACCTGCTGGCCACGTTTATTTTGATGCAGCCCAGGATATGGTTGGCCTTCCGGGATGTGAGCGCACATCGCTGGCTCATGTCCAGCTTTTCATCCACCAGTACCCCCAAGTCCTTCTCAGCAGGGCTGCTCTCAAGCCCTTCATCCCCCAGCCTGTACTGATACTGGGGGTTGCCCCAAACCCAGGTCCGGGACCCTGCACTTGACTTTGTTGAACCTCATGAGTTTCACATGGGCCCATTCCTCGAGATTGTCCAGGTCATCCTAGACATTCTCAGGCATGTTAACTGCACTACTCAGCTTGGTGTCACCTGTGAATTTGCTGAGGGTGCACTCAATCCCACTGTCTGTGTCATTGATGAAGATCTTAAAGAATACTGGTACCAGTATGGATCCCTAAGGGACCCCGCTCATCACTGATCTCCATCTGGACATTGAGCCATTGACCACTACCCTCTGGATGGAATCATCCAACCAATTCCTCATCCACCCACCAGTCCTCCCTTCAAATCCATCTCTCTTCAATTGAGAGAGATGGATATTGTGAGGGACTGTGTCAAAGGCCTTACAGAAGTCCAGATAGATGACATCGGTAGCTCTTCCCTTGTCCACCAATATGGTCACTCCATCCTAGAAGGCTCCTAAGTTGGTGAGGCAGGACTTGCCCTTGGTGAAACCATGCTGGCTGTCTCAAATCACTTCCCTGCCCTCCATGTGCCTTAGTATAGCTTCTAGGAGGATCTTCTCCACGATCTTCCTAAGCACAGAGGTGAGGCTGACAGGGTCCTCGCTACCTTTTTTAAAAATGGGTGCAATGTTTCCCTTTTTCCAGTCACCAGGGACTTCACTGGACTGCTGTGACTTTTCAGTGACCTGGTTGCAGTCAATAAAATATCTGGTCAGTGAAACGTAGAACTTTGTAGGTGATAACTGATCTTAGATACACATAGAAAGATGTTTACCAGTTAGCCTGACCTTTGGTGCTTCATGAAAGCTAAACTGTTGGAATTTGTTACCAAAACCTGCCCAGGAATCTCACTACAACTTCTTTATCAGGTAAATCAATTTTCTAATCTTTTGTATTTACCTGAAAAAAGTTTCAGGAAATCTAAGTATCCATGATGAAGAGAAACATTAGCACAGCACAAAAGAAATGCTTGTTTGAAGTTGTTACATGTTACATGTTGAGTTAAAATGGCAGCATGGTTGGCTATAAGTCTCTGAGCCATAGTGAGTGAATACTTTGAGAGTATTACATCTCTAGATATCTCTTTTGAGCGGCGAGCTACCTGGGGCTCATTGTGTCTCCTTTCTTTCAAAGCCTCACAACAGGTAGATACACTAGAGTTACACCATCCACCCACATTCTTAATTGTTGCAGAAGAAAAATGTGAGATTTTCTTTAGGAGCTGGGAAAATAACAGCTAAGCAGCATGATAGCTGTTTTCTCTCTCACAGAGATCAATCCCCATCCTTCTGAAGTAAATTGTGGTATTATTGACTTTGGTGGTGCTGGACTGAGCTCTTACAAACCAATCAGTTGACCTCTTAAGAAAAAAAGTCATTAGCCATCAGTTTGGGACAGTCTGAATGGAGTAACAATTTGAATCTAAACAGGTCTTCATATTGATCCGCTTCTAGATACTTGTGGTTCAGTTTCCCTGTTACATGGACTTTCTTTCTCTAGCCCATGATAGGGACAGTGAAAGACAGGCTATTGCCATGCAAAGTGACAGACAAGGGAAAAAAAAATCATTTGTTATTTAGTAAGGGTAGTATGTTTGGTGCTCTTCACATACAGACAAGGTACAGTCTCTTCTCTAAGGAGTTTACAGGCTGACTGGAAGAGACATCAGTGTTCAAATACCTTGGTCATTCAGAAGAAATCCCAGTCTGAAATCCCAGTCAATGGTCTGAGAAGCCTTAGTAAGGAAAAGTAGAACCAGTAGCAAATTCTAGTCCTGTAAAATCTTTTATGTTCTGTACAAGGAGAAGAAACAAGCAAAACCTCACCTTCACAAGCAGAGTATTCAAAGTCACACTGGGTAACCAAAAAGTATCCTGCCATACATGATTTTCTTGGGTGCAGCTTATGAACGTATGGGCTTATTTTTCAGCAGGATACAAATCTGTGTGTTACAAAATAAAAAGAATAAATTTAAACCTGAGAGTATTTGATTAGTGTGCAGTAACTGAAGTTATGCCTATCCAGAAATTCATGGATAATCATCTATGTTTAATATTTTTTAGAAGACTTAGTAATTTACGGATCAAATTCACGATTAAACAAACACAGGCATAAAACTCAGTTCTCTAAGAAGCCTCAGTTTAGTGTTTTCTTGAAGGGCCATGTAATATTGACTTTTTCATTGCAACTTTATAAGGTTGATGACAAAATAAAATTATTCCTTGTCACACATGGAAATGTAGCTGTTGAGAGATAAGCATCATGTCTTCCCCTCTTTTATGTCCAAGATACAGAAGGTCCCGTTTCCCATGATATAGTAAATATTTTATGATTTAGCTTGCATTTCTAGTTTATTACCAACAGTGTCTCTTGGAAAGAAAAAAAAGTGAAAGCAATGAGAATTGTTATTTGAGTTCACGTCATTTTTATTATTTTTCTTATTTGTTTGGCAGTGGCTTCTGTTTGCCAGTCTGGTCTCTTTCATACCCCAACTGGCAGGTCCAGTGTATTTCAGACTTAAGTTTATCTTTGTTACCTAAAATAAATAGTAAGTTTGTATAAAAATCTGAGGCTATTTTCTTGGCATAAGCTCACAATTTATGGGGATGGAAAATTCTGATCCCTGTGTAATTTTGTCATTACAAGAGAGAGACAGAGAGAGTGAAGAAGACACAATTGTGAAAATCCTTTTATATTAGAAATGGGCTTGGTTTTGGAAACACCTTTCCAAAAATTGTTCTTAAAACATGGGAAATTTCTTAGGTATCACTCATGGCTCAAAAAGTATAGGTATGAAATAATGTATTTAATATTTGCAGGAATTTAGTATACTATAAAAACTGTAGGTTGATTTTCAGTGGTGATATAACAATTTTAATGCATGATGAATCTACTTAAAAACGCTGTTATGCATTTCAGTTATTCTCAGCAGTCCACAGACTCCTTGGATATTTCATTTGCAGAAATTCAACTTGAAACATGGCGACTCCTCTGTTTTTATTCGCTGGTGATAATCATCATAAATGTAACTGAATGCAGATATGTTTCACAGAGATTTTTAATGTACTAGGCCAAATACTGCTCTCATCTTAAGAAATGACTTAATGCAGATACTGATGGTGAAATCCAAGGACCCCTCAAAGACGGGCGCTTTCAATGTGTAGGTATTATAAATTCTGTATCAATGTAAACAAAACTTCCATTTCATTTTACCACCAATAATTTTCACGCACCAGTTTGACAACTATGTTTTAATGAAAAGTTGTAACACAGCTACTTTCTACCTATGGCTGCTGATAGAGCTGTAATTTCTATCTATTCCTCTTTACTACTTTTGACTTTGGTTTGTCATAACTCAGTGTGTACCAACTCCTTATAAAACTGTTTATTTGGCTCTGCAACATGTCTGTTAATAATCAACTGCTGTTTTGCTGTTAATATGTTTCTGAATAACATGAAATGTAGGAAAAGAAAGACAAATGGCAGTTGTAATTATTTTGTAGTTTACAGGAAACAGCCTGAAATTGTTACACTTATTTTTACATGGGAAAATTTTGGAGAAGGATATTCACAAAGGATGTTATAAAACTCCCTAGACTCTTGCTACAATTTAACTGGAAAAGATAGACCTGACGTAGCTTTTCTAAATGACCCTCTGCCTTTCTGAATTGAATATAGAGGGAGAGATTAGCTTTATTAGGATAATGTCGGCCTTTATGAACAACCCTCACAGAGGTTAATAGGGATGAAAGAGAAATAGAGCACTAATAAATGTGTAAGCCTCTTCAGAAAAGGCCTTATGTAGGTCTTGTTTTTCTAAACTATTACAAAAACCTTTACGTCCAGCAAGGCCAATTCAATGGCAGATGCTCCGTTTCCCAAAATGAGGTCATATAGAATGTAATAGGAATGATACTGATTTCCAGGGGTTTTAAGTCATTCTGTATGGTTTTCCATTAATTAAGTAGGGCAATTAAAATAATCCTGTGAAGTTAAATTTCACTTCAGCTCCAATTTCCTTAACATGTTGTGTCCTTTCCAAAACCCACTACTACTCTTTTGGCTACTCGACAGTAGCTATTTGGATATTGTCACCATGAATACGGAGACTACTCAATCTATGTAGCAGACATTTGAAATGGAGAGATCAAAACATGACTGTTCTCAGGAGCCTACCTAAAAGTTTAACACAAGAAAAACCCCACGTGGCTGATGTGGAGCTGCTACTTGTGTGAAAACCTTTGGTGAAAGTTACAAACAGTGAAAGGGTGCTCAACGCCTTGCCCTGAATTTTGGTGGCAAAATCTGTTGAAAACATGGGAATACACCTATAAATAAAACAAAGTCCAGATACTCAAATAGACAGATGATAATGAAGGCAAATAATGTTAATAACTGCTTTGAGATAAAGGATCAAGGAAAGCAATCAAAAGGAAAGAAGATTAATTGTTTTATCTCAAGATTATCTGCAATCAGTTGTTGATAGAATCACAAAGGGTGTTTCAAAGCTGTGGTTTAATTAAGAGATAATCCAGAATTAACACATTTAATTATTTTGTAAAGGTCGTTATGCCTTCAGTCTTTTTCAGGAATATAACCACAGTGAAGTGGGCTGTTAGAACAGACGAAAAAGAACATGTTACTTCAGTGGGTAAAACGACACTTAGGAATGAATACTGATGCGTGTGAACAGCTGATGTTCTTCATTAGATAGACCATTTACAAACCAAGTTGTCACATTCTCGAAGAGACAAAAGTACAAGTAATTAAACTGGATGATTCTGGATTATTTTATGTAATCCTGTGTTTAAGATTGGTTGTTACTTCAGGATCAGTCTGATCTTCAATAATCTCTAGACTAGGCAATTAGTCGTCTTACCTCACATGTGTGACTGATGACTACTTTTAAGCAGGACCCATTTTCAGTACTACTTTCTGCTCTCCCCTTTTTCCCCTGGGAGTTAATTTAAAGGTTTTCAAATAAAGTAATCACAATATCTCATAAACCAATTTGGTGAGATTTGTGCTTTTATTTTTCTTCCCAAATGTTGGCTTTCAGGATCTCTTGGAAAGTCCCAAAGCAGCTCTAATGTTTATTTGTCTGTTCTCTTCTTGATGTTTCTCAATATCACAACATATTTTTCTACTGAATATTAAAAAGCAACATTAGTTATCCAGCAGTAAGGAGAAGAGATTCAGCTGCTATAAACAGGCTCCATTGACTTCAACAGAGCTATGATAATTTATGGCATAAGAAGATCATGCAGTAAATAGCCTATTAAATCTAAATGAAATGTATAGTTAATTGCACATGGCATAAGATTTATAGCACTATTTGTTCTAGGAATTTCTTTACATGATATCATTACTATTTGGCAAAAGATCTGAAATTTGTTGTTGGAAATTTGGCTTCATTTTAAGTATAGGCAGTGAATGCCTAGAGTAAGTGGTAGCAGCATACCTGTTAGTTTTGCTGCTTAACCTATGTTAATTATAAAGCATTTGTTTTATTATTGTTTTAATGTTAGATAATAATAAAGTACAATTTATTAAAAAAATCTTTTAAATTTCTTCTTGATTTAAACTTAGTTGAATGAACTCCTAATGCTCTGTTCTCCTTGGTGGATGAACCCATTCAATAATGGAAGCCCGATTCCTCAGAAAATGGAGGTCAGTAGTAAGTAGAAACAACAGTTGCTTTAACTCTAATTTGCCTGTGTAATTACTGAAGTTGTATTGCAACATATTCTGGACATTTGCATAGTTTATTATTTTAACTGGATGCCAATTTTCATTTTGCATCAGAATAACCATCTTAAATAGCCACATAAAAGTGGGACAGAAACATTTAGCTTTCTAAAATCAGGCTTCTGGTACCAGGATCTAAAATACAGTCATGAGAAGCAAATTGCTATTTGCAAACAAGAAACAACAGCCAGATTGTTTCTTCTTCACTTACTGTGCACAGTGTGTGTTGGCACTACATTGCAGTAGCTCAGAAATCTCAAACTGTCAGGAAAAACAAACCATACCCTACAGACAGAATAGAAGGGTGAAGAAAAAGCACAAAAAGGAAACTAGAAATTCATCTTCATTTAACAAAAGCATGCTATATTTGCCAACAGTGTGGTGGAACCTAGTTCTTTATTGATGAGACGTGCATTCCCAGTTTGTCCTTTTTATGCTGCTATTCTCTCTTGTTTCAGTTTGCGGTACTAAGCATGATTTAATGGGCAGTGAAACAAAAAAGGGAGGCTCATCGTTCACATTGATGCTCCGTACTTGCATTCTAGTCTGTTTGTTTTAAAGATTCTCTTTCATATTAGGAAATGAAAAGTTATTCTGATTATCCAACAATCCAGCATTGTTTCTTATTTGCATGTCTTTTCTGCATATTTTTAGGACAGTCTGGTTTTACAGAATGTTGTCTTTGCTCTTAATTTTAATGAGTTACCATTTCTTCATTAGACTACTTTGTTTTTTGTTGAATTTTCAGCAAAATTAATATTATCCTAAATTTCATCAATATGGAGTCTGAATCATGTAAAGCAGTAACTGACAGGCTTGCACCTTAGCATTGTTTCATCACTTTAGAAAACCAGGATAATTTTTCATTGCTGTAAGTATTTGCTTATGAATTTTATGTCTATGTATGATCTTGCATATTTGCAGCTATACCTAGATCTAGCACAGGCCAAACTGTGTAGAAGAAAAACTGCTTGATCAGTGCAGTAGACTGCAGAACTCCATTTCATATGCTGTTTCCATAAAGAAAACACAGAAAGAATGAAGTTCTTCAGCATGTCATCCAAAACACTCAGTGTGGCCACTAGCAAGCTACAAAATACCTGAAGCGTGGTGTGGGGGGATGCAGAGAACAACCTACACCTGAAGCTTTGTGAATGAGCATCCATGGTGCTATGGGGAAGTTCTTGCCTTTTCTCATTGTTGAGCCGCCGACTGAAGTTTGGTCTTGTGTCCTTTCTTTCAAGGAGCTATGTGGTGCTCATGCTTTGAGGTAAAGGAAGATGAGAACATAATGCTGGTGCCAAGTCTTTAAAATTGATTCCTTTCTTGGGAGAGAATTGTGTGGGCAGGGGCAATACTAGGCACCATTCAACTGCAGGCTCTTAAGAAATAGTCAGATCCAAAATGAAGTTGCTGAGGAAGTTTTGTTTTATTTTTTTGAGCAAGAGTCTGGACCCTCACTTAAAATTTCATCTGTTTTTTCTTAACATTAATTTCCATGTTTTAAGTCAGCAGCATGGATAATAAAGACCCTGGCAAAGTCAACAAAGTAACTTTTCCTATTGTGTATCCCAGACATACAGCCCATCAACAGCTCTAACGCTTTTTTTGCCTGGTGGGGCTCCCTCCCCGCCCCCAGCATGGGTTGTTGCAGGATCCAGGCTGCTCTCGGGCACAGCCCGGCAGTGCCAGGCTCAATGCCGGCAGTCCGCCACCACGCCCAGCAGAACAGGGAATCGATACTTAGAGATTCAGGGCCCTTTAAAGTTCGGGTGAGGATGGACCCCATCATCTCGTATCCCTTCTGAGAACAGTCCCTAAAACTAATTTTAGGAGAAGAATGAATTTCTTCCAAAACAGTGCTGTAGGCCCAGACAAATGGGAACCCAAAATGGCTTTTCTAGAGGAGTACTGATACAGGCTTTAACTAAGCAAAGAACAGAAGCACATGTATAAGTCAAAAATCTGAACAACAGTGGTTTTCCTTCCTTTCTCTCCTCATCTTGCTCTCAGGACAGCCATCTACTTAACCCCTTATTTATTTATTTATTTGTAGATTCAGAGTGCTGGAGTCAGTGGGGATTCCTGAAGGGTGATGGAACAAAAACTGGCTGGCAAGATGCTCCCCTGCTCACCCCCAACCATGGAATGGGAGACCTCAGCCAGTAAGGGGCAGCCCTTGGCCCTGCTATCACCATAGTGTCCCTGAGCCCCAGCAGTGAGACCTCCAGGAGCGGGGGATGCTCTTATAGCCCTTATGATAGACCAGTAATCAACTGTTCATCCTTGCAGACCAAAAATCTTGCAATCCAGTTGCCTGTCTCATTAAGTCTTGAATCCCTCACATTTGTGGCATCATTTAAATGAATTATTTTCTAGACTATCATCAAAGCAACACAGCTTCTGGGTTTTCTAAATTATTGTTTCACAGCATGTATATGTGATTGATGGGAGCAAATGCAAGTAATGGCACTTGATCATTTTGGTCTGGGTTGAGATCTGGAAAACAACAAATGGGCAACAAAGACCAACAAGAGTATGAAATGGCTTCTGCATGAGGAACAACAAAGTTAGCAGTCATCAGTCTGGAAAAGACATACTTGATGGAGGGGAGGGGAAATAATACAGTTTTATAGACTCCTTAGTGGCTTGACTGATATTTTATTCTCTTTACCACAAGACTGAAGGGCAAAGCAAGTAAAACTGATGACAATGGGTTCAAAACAAGAGAACTCTTACCAAGTATAATGTGGATGCTTAAAGTTTACTTGGTGCTCAAGGAAGGACTGGCTAAGTTCAAAGGGAAAAAATATTGAGAGTTCATATGTACACATGAAGCCCATCTAGATCCGGGTTCCCCCGACTTAAAAATGTTTGGAGTTTGTGAGTGTTACAGGGAAGTATTATTTTCATTTGCTCTTGTAATCGTCTCTAGACAATCATATGGCTACTGTGGAGAGCAGGGTTGGCAGTTCAATTTAACTAGATGGCAGTTCAATTTAACCTGGTACACTGTTCTTACTTTTTTACTTTCTATTGCTTTTTTATTTAAAGGATAAAATAAGAGAGATTATAGAGCTTTAGAACACAGAAAAATTCCATAAAATAATTTAAAAAAGAGACTCTTCCCTTAATAACTCCTGAATATTTGATATGTTGATGAGAATTTACAGTTTGGAACAATGAAAACAGTCCAACAAAGAAAATGTACTACTCCGCCTTCTTATAAACTCCCAGATCCAGGAGGCCAGTCTGACTGGAACATATGATTTCAGATGGCTTATACGTTTTACAGTTCACAGTAATGAGATTAAATGAGAAATAACTTCAGTGTCAGGAGCAACCTGAAGTTTGAATAATAGTGGTGTTGAAGTAGAAAAAAAGGACCTGTCTGGCACAAAAAAAAAAACCCAAAACCGTCTGGCCCATGGAATGGCAATGTTGCTAGAATTAAATGGAGAAGAGAGGTTTTGTGTTATTTCTGCGTAACAGCTTATCCTCCTTTCCTCTTTTATTCTTGAAATATATCTGAGTTTCCTCCTGTTGTTCATTGTCATGTCTCTGAAGGACTGTGATAAAGTGCCACAATAGTGTCCCTCCTGTTATCCCCCTGAACTAGATACACAATTTACATAGAAAATATGACAGTTTATTTGCTCGATGTGCTTTTAAGCTACTGCTGTTTGAATGTGTAGTAAACAATACTGTGTGGTTGTTTGCCCCTATAACTATATTGGCATAATTTTATTTTTTTCCCTTTAAATTGTTTCTATGTACTTCTCACAAAAACATTTCATTTTGCAGAATAACTACCAAAGATTTAGAAAAAATGCAACTATCTGTCATAAATGCAACTAAGCCACAAATGAATAAAAGCTCAGATAAAAGTCAAATGTATTTTTAGTATTGTACTCTGCTTTCTTAGATAATAAATGTCCATTTTAATGAAAGCAAAATGAGTGAAACAGGTTAATTGCTCAATGAGACAACCCTTTCCAGAGGATCTTTGGTCTAAAACTTTAAAACACGTTAAATTAGATTCAATTAAATTCTACTGGGTACCTAATATGATTGTGGTTCACACTTAGGAACTGATACTCTGTGTCACCTGTGAATAAAGACAGTATTGGCCTTATATATATGTGTGTGTATATATATATATATAAACTTGTAGTTTCAATTCTGCTTTCATCAGAAATGTTGCATATTACTCATTAAAGAATGCTGAAAATAGTCACTGTCAGGTGAGGTTTTCCCCAGAATGGCATTTTCCCCAAAATGGCACTGTCAGGCTGATGTTTTCCCCAGAATGGAGGTAAGCAGAACTGTCAGTTAACAAGCTGATTCTGTTGACTCCTACAGCTTCTGAAGTGATGTTCACTGAATGAATAATCATTCGGTGAACAGGCATTTTAAGGAGCAAGGCTTGTATAGATTAGCCCCAAATGGGCCCTTTATACTTACTTCCACATCTGTAACTCAACTCTAGGCCAAAAAAAGCATTGCATAAATCCAATTACGGTTTGAGGTGTACAATGCGACGAAACAATTCAGACACTTAGGAAGTATTAATTCTTGCAGTCTAAAAGAAGGAGGAACAATTACCTTCCTGTGCTTGTCAGAAGGCTGTGAGGAAAGAGGTTCTAGCTGGGAATAAAGAGTTTTTAAGATGCTGAGTTGTTAATTGCTAAAGTGAGCATAAGCCAGTGTGCTGCTCTGTGATTACAGTTTTATATGCACAAACTGATTGTTAGGGCAAATGTCAGCATTTGTATGTCTAACTGAACATTGAAAATGTGTAAATGTGATTGGTACTTACAGTTACTGCAAGGGTAGAGCTGTGCCCATAAAACTGAAGTTCCTCTAAAACACCTAGTTCAGTAAGAAATTTGTTGTATGAAATAGAATAAAAAACTCCTAGCTCACCTCAGATCTTATTATAAATGGCACCATTTAAGGATTCCTAGCAAGTATTTTAATGGAATAATGCTTGGTTATCGATGTCAGGCCCTAAATGCTGCAGTGGAAGATGGTCCAAATTTAAGGAAATTTAAAAGCTACAGCCATGTCACATTTAAGATGAATGCTTGTTTCTTTCAATGAGAAGAAAAAATTATCCACATTTTTCCTTCGAATGGCTAGGTCTTTTAATGTTGTCAACAGTTTTGCATAATATTTTCTGACAAAACATATAAATCCAACAGCTATTGTGTTTACTCATGAGCAGATACTCTGAGAGATTTCTGAATGACGAAGTAGATGTTGGGCGAAGGAAAAAACTTAAAGAATTTATGCTTAATCTGATGAATACTATTAGTAAAAAACAAACAAAAAACCTGAAAAAAACCCCAAATAACAATGTTTCATTTTGTCAATTTAAAAATTAATTATTTTTGGAGTTTTCTTCAGAATCAATTTTTGACTTCAGAAGAGTATTTCAAGAGTAAATGACCCTATGTTTGTTTTAAAACTAATAGTGCAAAAGGAAAGCTAGCAAACTGCCAGACCCAAATGAGTTGCTCCTTAGGTAAAATAAGGAGTCTTGCTAAATCCAAACCTATATGTTGTTTGTTTACATCCACGAGACTTCCCCATGGGGCACTAAGGCAGATGTTCTCAGACTAGGACTGCCACCAGTGGTGGGTTCTGACTCTGCAGGTGGTCACTGGTCCCATCGTACAGTTTGGGACAGCACTTAGGGTTGAAAAACAGCAAATAATGGATATTGAAGGGAGTCATCTTTCTGAGAGAAGCTGGTCAGCATTGTCTGAGCAAATGCTTTCTCTCAAAAAATGATAATTTGTCAAGACTAATATTATTACTGGAATTGTATGTTTGAAGAAAAAAAAATATCTGTCTGGAGTTTCTTGTCATGGAAAATTCCTGAATAGTCCAGTGGTTAGGCAGTTTGTGGGAGACCTAGATTAAAATCCTTGCTTTACTCTTATTCTTTGTAGTCCAAAGATTTAATTGTTTGTGGAAAATGGGACAGTTCAAACAAATGAATTAGGGCTGCTGAATTAAGACCAAGGACCAGAGCATGGATTTCATACAAGGCAGTCTACTGACTATTTATAGGTGGGGAAAAGAAGGGTTTTAGTGCAGATCAGGAATTTCTGAAATCTTAATAATAATAATAAGCAAATCCAATTCTGTTTTTTATCTGGCCAAGGTCCAGGTCTAAATGGAACTATGCTGGACTAAACATCTAACTCAGAGTTTTCAGTGTGGTATTACTAGAATGAAACATTTTTACTGTGTCCAAAACATGGGAGGTAGGGCAAAAAAAAGAACTTTGTCAGGAAAGAGAGTATCATCAGTCATTTATTTCAAAATTACTTTGCTTCACAGGTCACAAAATTAGAGTTAAATACTTTTGTAAACTGTCAGTCGGGCAAGGAATACATGTTAGTGCAGCCAGATGGTATTTCTTTTTTTCCAATAATGTTGTAACTTATTTCAGCTTAAATCAATACTTCTCTGGGAAAATAAATGATCTATTTCTACTATGGAAAGTTTATTTGCACAGAGTAGAGAATAACATTTGTTTGTACTTTGAAGGCACCTGTGGGGATTCTAAAGATATAATTCGTATATTGTATTTATTATACTTTCTTCTACCTGAAAAAAAAAAAATAAATGAGAGAGGCAGAGAGAGGGAAAGGCGGAGGGGGAGGTGGAGAGAGGGAGGCAAAGAGAGAGTGAAAGAAAGAGCTTAATATATTGAAATGTGTGGAAAAAATACTGAAAAGAACATTAAAAATACCAACAATCAGCACAATTTCAGGTTACTCTTAGAAGATTTAACAATAGCAGGAGGATGAGAAGATAAATGACCTAGGAGAATCATGGGAGAGAAAAGGCTGGATTCAGCAGCTGCAGCTCTGTAAGTCTTGAAAGTAAGTCCTTCTTTTACAGCCCTGGGGTTGTAGTGGTTTACAATAATAATAGGAAAATAATTTTTGGTTTATTTTTAGAAGAAATAACTCACAAAATGAGGATTAAATGTATTTAGAGAAGACAACACTACAAGCCCTGTTAGGCAAGCCAAAAGAGAGCAGGAGTAGTAAAAACAATCCCACGTGTGCATATCACACACCGGGGAAAGGAAGGGGGTACATTCTTCCACACCACTAAGCTGACAGTGGTCATGTTCAGCTGCACACTGATCATCTTTCCTGGCTGATCTTACAAACTTGCCACAAAAGTGCTGGGTAAATAACTGCAACTTTAGATTTTCTCTCAGCATAGAAAGCAGGCAGGCGTTTGATTGGAATTCACTCAATCCTCTCTGCTATGATAAATGAGCTACGAGTGAAGTCAAAGCACTGAAACACATCATTGTCTGTGAGAATTTACCAGTTAAGAGGAAAATTTTGACTCAGTGGAAAGCAACCTAGCATGAAGCAGCCTGTGTAGACAACACAGCGATAAACCCCCCTCTTTGACTTGATAGTTTTGGCCAAAGAGAAAATTTGAGGCACTGAGAGACAAATTTTTTTCTTTACTAATATAGCTCTTTTAGAGCATTGTGTGTGGACAATTTCTTGTCTGTTGGTTACTTTATCACATTGCATTGGCCTGAGGAATACTATTCAGGACCCTGACTGCTTTAATTTGTGTACTATGCCCTGCTTTATATGTATTGCAAGAATTAGTGTTAACATAATCAATATTGTGTCACCAGGAGCGATACCAGTTCTCTTCAACTTCCTTTACTATAAAGCTTCTAGGGAGATATTTACCTGAGTCAAATAAATGTTGCTTCATCACATCACATCTGGCATACTTTAAATTTATTCATCTTAACATTATTACTTCTATGTTAGCTGCAAGAAATTATTATTCTGTGCAAACTCTTGAAAAGCCTATGGAGACCAGCATGTGCTGTCACTCATATCTTGAGCATCCCCCTCCCTGCCCCTCCTTTGTCATTCTGCTAACATATTTCTCGTCCCTTAACTGAATTGAACCAATATACTCCACATAATATAATGTATGGATTTTATTTGCAAGGAGGAGAAGTTATTTCTGTTGTTCACATTCAGAGTTTACATTACAGAAGAAGTCTGAGTGACCAAGAAGATTTGTGTGGGGGTTTGTGTGACATTAAAAGTGCCATTAAAAGCTTGATAATATGAGTGTGAATATTTCTAGAAACTCTGGTGAAAACTCAAATTCTGCTATGCATTTCTCACCTGTTTCCTATTGTTCTGAAACCAGAACAGGTGCAAGAGGTGCAGTATATGGTCATATGCACAAAGATCTATATTTCTGTCAATCAAAGCAATGATGTCATAAGCAGCTACTGTCAGTTTGGTATACTGAACCTGACACTTAGAAAGCTGTTACATCAGCATTCAGATTTTTCTCATTACTGATGTGAAATGTAACAGATTACAACGATCTGCTGCAATTTGTTATATAGAAACAGCTTTTTCTAGGTGCCTTCAGTTGTTAGAAGGCAAGCAATAACAGGAGCTTTAGGGCTTTCTTCTCATCTAGCAGAAGAATTGACCTGAAGACATCAACACCCAAATTCTTTTCCCATTAATTAAAGGGGAATTTCTTGTTCTGTTTAATGTTGTTGGTTAGACAAAGAAATCATTCTCCACAAACTTTGTACAGGGAGTGTAAGGGTAAAAGTGTAAGGGAGTGAAGGGTAAAAGTCTGCTGTAGGGTTCTCCATTACTCAGAGTAGTGGGAAAGATTCATAGAATCATAATGTCTTTTAGGTTGGAAAACACCTTTAAGATCATCAAGTCCAACCATTAATCTAGCACTGCCAAGTCCACTATTAAACTATGTCCCCAAGCACCACATCTACACGTCTTTTAAATACCTCTAGGGATGGTGATGCAAGCTCTTCCCTGGCAGCCTGTTCCAATGCTTGACAACCCTTTTGGTGAAGAAATTTTTCCTAATATCCAATCTAAACCTCCCCTGGCGCAACTTGAGGCTGTTTCCTCTTGTCCTATCGCTGGTTACTTGGGAGAAGAGACCGACACCTGAAAACAACCTCCTTTCAGGTAGTTGTAGAGAACGATAAGGTCTCTCCTGAGCCTCCTTTTCTCCAGGTTAAACAACCCCAGTTCCCTCAGCTGCTCCTCATAAGACTTGTGCTCCAGACCCCTCACCAGCTTCCTTGCCTCTCTTTGGACATGCTCCAATACCTCAATGTCCTTCTTGTAGTGAAGGGCCCAAAACTGAACACAGTGTTCAAGGTGCGGCCTCACCAGTGCCGAGTACAGGGGCACGATCACTTCTCTACTTCTGCTGGCCACACTATTCCTGATACAGACCAGGACGCTGTTGGCCTTCTTGGCTACCTGAGCACACTGCTGGCTTATGTTCAGCCGGCTGTTGACCAACACCCCCAGGTTGTTTTCCATTGGGCAGCTCTCCAGCCACTCCTGCCTAGGCCTGCAACATTGCAAGGGGTTGTTGTGACCCAAGTGCAGGACCTGGCACTTGGCCTTATCAAACCTCATACAGTTGTCCTCTGCCCATCGATCCAGCCTGTCCAGATCCCTCTGCAGAGCCCTCCTACCCTCCAGCAGATCAGCACTCCCACCCAACTTGGTGTTGTCTGCAAACTCACAAAGGGTGCACTTGATACCCGTGTTCAATCAGGTGACTGATAAAGATATTAACCATAACTGGCCCCAATACTGAGCCCCAATACTAACCCCCCCCTGCTTGTGACCAGCCGTCAGCCGGATTTAACTTCATTCACCACAACTCTCTGGGCCTGGCCATCCAGCCAGTTTTTTACCCAGAGAAGAGTATGCCTGTCCAATCACAAGCAGCCAGTTTCTCCAGGAGAATGCTGTGGGAAACAACATCAAAGTGTCTAAAGTCTAGATAGACAACAACCAGAGCCTTTCCCTCATCCACTAAGCGGGTCACCTTGTTATAGAAGGAGGTGAAGCTGGTGAAGCAGGACCTTCCTTTCATAAACCCATGCTGACTGGGCCTGATCACCTGGTTGTCCTGTATGTGTCATGTGGTGGCACTGAAGATGATCTCCTCCATAACCTTCCCCAGCATCGAGGGCAGACTGACAAGCCTGTAGTTCCCCAGATCCTCCTTCCAGCCCTTCTTGTAGATGGACATCACATTTGCTAAATTCCAGTCAACTTGGACCTCCCTGGTTAGCCAAGACTGGGGAGAAATGATTGCAAGTGTCTTGGTGAGCACTTCTGACAGCTTCTTCAGTACCCTTGGATGGATCCCACCTGGCCCCATAGACTTGTGTGTATGTCTAAGTGGTGTAGCAGGTCGTTAACCATTTCGCCTTGGATTATGGGGGCTTCATTCTGCTCCCTATCAACATCTTCCAGATCAGGGGGCTGGATACCTGAAGAACAACTGGTCTTACTATTAAAGATTGAGGCAAAGAAGGCATTAAGTACCTCAGCCTTTCCTCTTCCTTTGTCACTATGTTTCCCTCCACATCAAATAAAGGATGGAGATTTTCCTTAGCCCTCCTTTTGTTTTTAATGTATTTATAGAAATATTTTTTATTGTCTTTTACAGCAGTAACCAGATTAATTTCTAGTTGGGCTCTTATTTTACATGTCACCTAGTTGGGCTTTTATTTTACATGTCACACCCAACTCCAATTTCATCATTTTCCAAGAAGAGATATTTTCAGCATTTTATGTGAAATAGAAAATGTCATTTGCTTTTCTGTCTTTTTGTTTATTACTTGATTCACCAGGGTTATTAGAGGTGTGAAACAGTAACTCTGGCTTTGCCTCACACTGCATTTCTTGTGAATGCATATTTCTTTTTTGTTTAGCTACTATCAGATATGGTCTTGATCTTCATAATCATAATTTTCATGTGGAGTTTTCTCAGGAAATCAGAGTTAATACAGTCATGCTATTTGCTTTGTCTACTTAAGAAAGTGATTAATGAGTGTGACATTTACCGTGATTGTTAGGCTCTTTAAAGATCTTCTTAATAATGAACTTCATTTTTGGAGACTCCAGCTGGAACTAGCAGTATTAGGGAGCAAATTAAGTAGACTCCAGTTTTCCTGAGAGGTTTCTACACTACAGAGTCCTGTCACTACTGATATTATCAAGGCCCCAAAGAAGTTACAAACATGCTTTGAAGCTGATTAGCTTCCTGAGTGCTGAGAGCTATATGACTGTTTTTGAGTTCACTGAAGATGCTAATGTTCTGCCTCAAATTAAAGTCAAATTATTTGAAACATTCTAGGAAGCCATTGCTGGAGCAGCTTCAACACTTGAAATGTGGCTGAAGTTAGGCAAGATATGAATTTCTGAAGGCAAACAAGACTCATCTACCCCACAAAGATGCCTACTGTATCACTTCTTAATAACAGCATGCCTTACCTGGAAAGAGTTTTCTCCAGAGGAATTTGTCAGTAAACACTGTGATGTTGCTCCTGAGCCACTTTGTTATTAAACAAAACTGGATTATGACAGCAGATATTTATACTATTGGTTGACACTGCAATGTTTAAGGGCAATTCTAGGAAATCACAATAGTCTTTTTCAGAAAATGTACCTTGAAGTGTCCAGTCTTGAGGAGTTTCACTTTTGAAAAATAATTATGTCCTGGTTTCTATTTAGTACAAGCATTACAGAAGCTGAGAGACAACTGGGTGTTCCTCCTGCACATCCTTCCTTGATGGCTATCTCATGTGTGGAAGTGAGATTAAGTTTGATGCAACCTCTATTTTAGCAATATGGTAAATCTAGCTTTAGGACAACTAACAGAGGATCAAACATGCACAACTCAAAATGTTAATGTAGGATAAACTCCTTCTGCTGTACCTAATTTTTTTGATTTTTTTGACAAATCAGCTTTTATGTCAGAGTGATGTTGTCTGTCTATTCCACTTTATTCTGGATGAGGTACTGCCCAGAATATCCTCTGGAGTTGAAAACATATGCATATATGAAAACATAACCTGGTATCAAGGTTTAATTTGTACATTTGGATGCATAAATATAATATAAGCAGGCTTGAAGATACGGATCCAGCCAGGACATATCTAGGGTATAAAGCTCTTCACACACAATGATCATAACGTTTAGTCACTTGAGAGAATCATAGAATCTTTGGGTTGGAAGGGACCTTCGAAAGTCATCTAGTCCAACCCCCCTGCAATAAGCAGGGACATCTTCAACTAGATCAGGTTGCTCAGAGCCCCATCCAACCTGACCTGGAATGTTTCCAGGGATGGGGCATCTACCACCGCTCTGGGCAATCTGTGCCAGTGTTTCACCACACTCATTGTGAAAAATTTCTTCCTTAGATCTAGTCTAAATATGCCCTCTTTTAGTTTAAAACCGTTACCCCTTGTTCTGTTGCAACAGGGCCTGCTAAAAAGCCTGTCCCCATCGTTCTTATAGGCGCCCTTTAAATACCGGAAGGCTGCAATAAGGTCTCCCCAAGAGCCTTCTCTTCTCCAGACTGAACAAACCTGACTCTCTCAGCCTGTTCTCACAGGAGAGGTGTTCCATCCCTCTGATCATTTCTGTGGCCCTCCTCTGGACCTGCTCCATGTCTGTCTTGTGCTGAGGGCTCCTGGGCTGGATGCAGGACTCCAGGTGGGGTCTCACCAGAGCAGAGTAGAGGGGCAGAAATCACCTCCCTCAACCTGATGGCCATGTTTCTTTTGATGCAGCCCAGTTCCCTGCTCTAATCTTACGTAAAGTTTAAAAAAAGACCAAGAAAATAATACTATGCTAATAGTAATAGTTAGGTTTTAGGTAATTTCAGGTGTCTCTATTGTTGGCCACTAGTAGCAAAGTTTTTTTCCTAATCCTTCAGGTTGTCAACAGGCTGATACATTCAAAATTCCCTCACGATGTTTTCACTATCAGTTCACAATATTGTTTTTAAGGTAAAATTTTCATAAAGGAGGAATGATGAGAGTTGAAGGAGTTGTTCCTTCCTTCTTAATATCATAACAGATCAGGAAAAATTCCACTGAAATCACTTTAGCCAACTGTCACATGAAAACAAGAAATATCAGACTATAACAGAATATGTGCTCATGCTGTTAAGCCATAACTGTAGGTGTTGGGTTACTTAGCCTGGTGCTGGAGACTTATTTTATATTGCTGGAGCATTGCAAAGGAGATTGGTGAGGACACCTGAAATTCCTTAACTATTCCACTGAAAAATCCCCTCAAATATCCATAGCAGTTTTAGAATCTGAAAATTTTTGTTTAGTTTGTTTCCATATTTTGAGATTAATAAATGCGTGTTCCCAGAAATGATAGATGCATGCAAGCTGCTTCCAAGCAATATATTACCTAGTTTGCAAAAACAGAGTCGAAACAAGTTTCCCTAAAGCAAATATACATGCAAAAAAGAGTGCAGACAGGAAGGATGAAATCTTGAATTTCTCGAATTTATTTAATTTCTAATAATTTAAGTTAAGCAGCTTCCAAACAGTGCTTGTGTATTGCTAAAGGCATGGGATGTCTTTCAAACTATGCAGCTGGTGCAAAGCAGGGAGCTGCTAGCAATTTGTAGCTGATGATGATGTTTACCAAAAAAGTCTGCAATCTCTTTGGATATACTTTACTGACTATAATTAAAATAATAAGACCTTTTATGTATAAAAGACTTATTATCTAAGTGGTTTAGATGTTAAAAAAATACCATATATTTTATGCTCTATATCAGCCATGATGTTGGTATTTTTTGTAGCCTCTTTTTTTTCTGAAAACCAGCAAATGGAGTTTATAACTACCCATGCTTTGCTTCTTCCAAAATGTGTTTCTTATGACATCCTCATTTCAGATTTTCTTCTTATGCATTTATTTTTCCCTTGTCCATCATCTTCACTCCTTATCGTCCTCATCTGTTCATGTAAATAAACTGGATGCAGCATTTACTGCAACAGGATCCCACTTTTATTTACCTCTCTCCTTCAATCACGTGGACAGTTTCTAGACTCTCCTCCATCTAAGAATTTGGCTTTTTTTGAGGAGTTTGGAAATAGTAAAAACCCTACTGTATAAAAATCTTCAGTGTTAATATTTCAGCTGTTTTCATTACTTAAAGTAAATGAAAAGGAAAAACCAACTCAGATTGTTAAAATATGCTAAAACATCTGTCAAGAGCAGATGATATCATATTTCCCGTTTTGTTTCTATTATCTTTTCTTATTAACAGGCAGTAAAACTGACAGACTGAATTTTAGCTGTAAACCAAAAAATGACTGCATATGAATGTAGATCTTATTTTCCAAGCATTTCCATAGAACATATGAATGAACATTTGCCATTGTCCTGAATAGGATGGCACAGAAATCTTTATTCTCTTTACCCTATATATCTCAACACGTAAATAAAAAGAAAGACAAGACAAGGAAAAACATAGAAATAAGAGGATTATAACTTTGGAGTGACTATGGAATTCCCATCACAGGGATAAATAGCAGCTTCACTTGTTTTAACTCACAAGAGTAATATTTTTTAATGTTGTTAAAAAACATGGATTAGTAACTAAAACAGTTAAAAAGACATGCAGTGTGGGCTCTAGACATGCATAAAAGAAATAGTCAGTGCAAATGGATATAACAGAAGCTGCTTTTTAATACAGTGGCTTTTACTGTTTTGGTTTGGGGTTTTTCTCAGCAGAGGATCATTTTCCTTGTTCTATCTTCTCTTTAGTCGGTTTTGAGACAGAAGGATATAAAAGAGTATAAAAATGTTGTACAGCTGTAAAGTGACCAAATACATTTGGGGTAGAGGGAAGCTGCACACATTATTAGCTTTCAGATGCAAGAGCCAAAGTGGGCAAGGAATGTTTATGGTTCTGTAAAAGATGACTTGTTCCAGTGTACACAGCCTATACCCACTTACCATTACGAAGAGCTGCTTCTTTCAAGTTTTCCCTGGAATGTCATGTAGATGTATTAGGGACACTTCTATTTCTGGTGACTTAATTTCCCAGCTGGAAAATAATTTTATCGGTTTGTATGGTCCAAAAAATGTTTTGCTGATCAGGGACAGTGGCGTTTGTATAATAAATAGTACAATGAAGAGACTATCTAAGCCTATTAAACTGCTTAAACTGGTAAAGACTATGTCTTTCCATGTAATAGGTTGTTTTGCTATAGCTATTTATATTTTCCATAGACCATTTCAGAGAAGCTGTTTCTTAACTGAGAACTTTGTCACTAGCTAGTGTTCATGATTTCTGAAATCTATGTCAGTGCTGCCACCCATCTCGCAGTACCAAGTGTCAAGACAATACATGCAAAAGTGTTTGGGTGTTCCTAATCATAAAAATAAGATCCTTTAGGGAAAACCAAACGAAACCAAACGAAACCACAAACCCAAGCAATTTTAACGTGAATTTTAAGTGGATCACACTATTGCCTTTTTTCAAAAGGAAAGAAATCAAGGCCATGACGTCTGTGAACATCAACAGCTTTTGGTACTTGCTAAGGTCTCTGCAGGAGTATTCAGGAGTAAGATTTTCAGGTGTTTCTTATCTACAAACAGTTGTATAATCATCTGTGGAAGTCTCCTCAATGAAGCAGTCTCTTGTAAATATTACTATGAAATTATAAGACTTAGAGTATAAACTGTGCCTACTGAGGATGTAAAATACTTCTACATCTCATTCTTGATGTTAAATGCAAATATATGAAGATACTTGGATTTCCTACCAAAAAATAGATTTAATTAGATCCAAGAAAAGTCTTTCTCAGCATTCTCATGTGTCTGTATGACAAAAACATTCCTTCCAGAGTCTCAGAAAGAAGTAGTTTTTCAAATGGAAGTAATATTACTTAAAGCTGGATTTTTGTTGTTGTTGTAGTCATCGTTCCTTATAGGGTGTGTGCAGTATAGGTAAGACCAATCATTAGATGAAAAGGTCTTTTTCAAAGAAAGAGAACTGTTTGGGTATATCTAAGGGGTTGATATTGGATCTCTTGGTGGGACATTATGAGTTTGCCTAACTGGCATTAAAAAAAAAAAAAAGAATGGATAGGATGGTGAGCCGTGGAACTAATCAAGCCTGTTGTGCTGAATTTGGCTGAAAATTACATGGTAGTTCTCAACTGGGGATGGACAAATAAACAGCTGAGTAGACAGACACAGTCTGTCTTCTGCTTTCAGAAGTCTTGCTTTAAAATGAACTGAAAAATAAATAGCTACTATATGTAATAAAAGAAACACTGTTGGTACCACCATTGGCATCTGCAATTTTCAGGAATACCTAACATTTTTCAGATTATCCACAACATTGGACTTCCAGGTGTGTATATTTTATTTTCATTACAACTCTAGTACCCAATAGTTTTGCTGTGGGGTTTTTTTCATATCTTAGTTTTCCTTATTACATCAGATGCATGTGGGGGCAAACAATCTGCAGTTTTTGTGAGCAGGCAGGAGTATCTTTCCAGGGGAAGTGGACTCTTTTAAACCACAGTAACCTGTCTGCTCAAAAGAATGGATTTGTCAGAGTGTGGAGGGACGTTTCACAATGTGTATGCAAAATGGTTAGATCTAATTGTGCAGGTGCTTCAAAAGTGCTCTTTTGAAATCGGTGCTGTTTTATTTGTTTATGAGAAAAGTGAACATTTATAGCAAAAGACTTAAGGTGGGATTGGGTTTCTACTTCTTGTAATTACCATTTGAATACAGAAGAACTATTAGTTTCTCTGAGTTCTGCCATGTAAACACTGGCTGTGGTCTGACAAGTATAACCTCTTAATGGTTTTATATTGAAATCAGGGGATTTAGTCTCTGGAATTAGCAATTTATATTCTGTGTGGCTGCTACAGTAGTTGCTGCATTTAAATTATTTATGCAAAGAAAGAGTGCTGTTGTGTTCTTTATTACAAATCACACCGACCGCATGCTCAACAAGGGTAGTTTTCCCCTGAAATTCTGCTCTGTTTTCAAGAGTATATCTTTATCTTGTCACTGGCTGCGTACTGTGATGAAGACGAATTGAGATCACACCGCACTGCACCTTTCATTGGCTCTTGAAACGGTATCAGCTTTGTGCAGAGGTAGGAGAATCTACCGACAGTGGAGAATTCCCCTTCAGTCAAGTCATTAGTTCTTCTTTGTAGACCATAGAACCAAATCCTTGAGGGAATGAAACCAAGTTCAGAGCATGATGTGTGCCTGGCAATACAAATCTGCTTTTAAGAGGAAGAGGAGTTCAGAAGAGGAACCCTTGTAGTTCTTTGTAGAAACTACAAAATTGTAGTTTCCTGTGAAAAAAGAAAAAAATAACAACACTGATAGCTCTTTAAGAATAAGTTGAATAAAAGTAATACTTGTGGAATTAAGCAAATAACAAACAGACTTTCAGTTTTCTGGAACGGTTACTCAGTTTGGCATGCTAAATTCTTCAAGCAGAGAAAATTCACTGCCGTCTGTAGATCAGTCACTACTACAGTTTCATACATATCCATTTACAATTCTGTTTGTTTCTAAAAGCCTTAAACACAATTCTTCCTGAATAAATGGCATCAACCGTGCATAAATAAGAACAGAATTTCTCCCATGAAATTACAGCTTCTTTATCCATTTTCCCATACCCTGTTCTCTCGGCTGATCAGTTAGTAACAACTTGCATTATGTTTAGAATTTTTTAAGATCAAATCTATGTAAGATTTTGACATCCATGATTGGTTTGATTTTTCATGTATGGTCTTACATAAAATTAGCTTTTGAACTTTGCTAATTTGAAATTAGCCCTTAAATTTGCACAAGTTTATAGCTGGCCGTCAATGCTTTTTTATAGTCTCTTTAGAAATGTTTCTTCCCACATTATTTAGAAAAATGTACCATCTTCTTTTAAAAATTTGCTTAAGTTTTCTTGCTCTCCTTCTGTGGGATCTATTCTAACATAGGAGCATCATTAGAATAAGAATAAATGTTTCTGGCCAAGCCGATGTTGTCAAATCTCTCTGCTCTGGTCTAGTCCTTCCCAGCTATGTCCCACTCCAAAAAGCATGTAAACCCTGAGTGAGCACAAATGAATGTCTGCTCAGCTGTAACTGCTACCTGTTTGGTACTTGATGCTCTGCTACTGTTCCTGATAGCATGGGTCTAGTTACACTGATAAATTTATTTGAGTCATATCTTATCAAAGTTTTATCTATATGACTAGAAATCTGAAGCTGTAATAGTGTCTGTTGGTAAGGCTTCATTACCAGCCTCTGGATCAAAAAAACCCAACCAAAATACAGGGGGAAGGAGAGGAAGAATTTGAGTGCTTGGCAGTAAGTGTGATCAGAGAGGCCACAAAAATCTAACAAAACTAATAACAGGGAACTTCAGCTACCCACTTATACCATGTAGAAATGTACAATGTTCGTGAAAACTCTTTCTTGGCACTTTAAGTGGTCGCTGCTTAGAATAGATAATTGCAGAGAATGGCAATGGAGATTATTCTTGCTTAGTCTGAGGTAACTCACCAGAAAGTCCCAGCAATAACTGAATGCCATAATAAAGTTCAACATCTAATGGACAGCAAGTAACACAAGCAGAAAATATGTTATAAAAGGAGATTTCAGTTAAAGGAGGAGTTTAGTAAAAACAAGCAAAGCCCATGTGTATAAGTAAATCAAGTAAAGTCTTTAGAAGTTGCTACAATTTTGTAAAGAAAAATAACAACCTTTTATGGAGACACATAAAAAGCATGAATGACTGCTTGTGGCAGCAGTCATGTCAAGATTGTGCTTCGTCCAAGCTGAGGAGTGGGGCTTACTGGCTTGGATGTAGTGTATCACCAGTGCAATTGCACTGTTTCTAGAAGTGACCCAATATCTCAGCATGATGCTGGGCTCTGCTGTGTTAGCTTACTGGTCTGCGCTGGCTGAGCTCAAGGGCTTTTGCAAAACACACAATTTTAGCACAGTTTAGACAGGCCATGAAAAGATAAGCATAGTCCTGGGTGTGGGGGAGAGAAATTAAAAGGTAAGGCTCATTTACCTTCAGGAATAGGTAAATAAGGTGGGATGTAACAAAGTGCACACATGTTCTATTTCACTTCTGTTTGAAGACAACAGCTAAGTGCCAACAACTAGGTTGAGAACTAATGAGGAGAATGAGTCTTCAGATTATTTGACAATGTTTTTGAGGTAGTCTTTTGTAGTACTATGCGAAAGTAACTGCAAGAGGTATGATATGGTCCCAGTTAGCAGGATCGTGTATCTTGTATAGCTATTTCTATGCTCTTTTACCAATATTCTCTAATTAGGTAAGCCTCTGGGTGGCATAACAATGGTATTACTGGATGTAGGTCACTTACTACTGGCCCTTTCATGTAGAGGGTTTGCCAGGTCAAAGAGAAAGAAGCCTAAAATATTCTGGGCTCTTGAGCCAGGAGAATGTCCCAAAGGGACTATTCTGGCTGGTGCAAGAAAGAATAGACCAACTCAGATGCAACCTACGGGAAAAACAGCATCCTGAAATAGTCAAGAGGCAAGAAAAAATTTTGTTTGTGTTTTTGGTTTTTGTTTTTTTTTTGTCCTTTCTTTACCGGAATTTTGGAGAGCTGGCCAAGGAAAATGGAAATGTTGCCAAGATGTGACAGAGCCAAAGAGGAAGCTAAAGTTTAGGCAGATCTCTTGTGACACTTTTATATTCTCAGCCTTAGGGGAAAGCCTGGCCAGTGGAAGCCAAAAGGAGAGTTGCCATTGATTTCCTCAGGGCAAGGCTTGCATATCTTATCCTGCTCTAAACAAGTTTTATAAATATGCATGCCAAACTGTGTCCTTTGGCACAGGGACAAAAACTATCTTTAGCATGACTTGAATTCATGTCTTCAGAGGTGAAAGTTTAGACCACTAATAGCTGCTGCCAAAGAGTACCTTCAACCCCTCCATTCCCCAAGGAAATAAGATATAATTATATAATCAGTGACTCCATTCACATGTTTTAATATTATTTACCATTCATGTAATAATACAATTTCAAGCCAAGAATGAACACCATCTCCATCTTCTCTGTGGAATGAGCTGCAAAGGATTAATTCCCACAGTATGTGTGAATGTCTTGCAGCTTGTGCAGATAGGGAAGTTAATGTTTGTTTGTGTGTATGTACTGCTGCTCCACAATTCACAGAGATACTTCATTGTATTTTCACAGCTATTCTCTTTTCAGAAAGGAGAAATAAGCCTTAATGAGACTTCTTTTCTCAAGGCCAGATTTTCGACTCCTTATTCACCCATCAAATCACTTAATGATATGAGCAATCTCAATGAACACAAAAGGATTTTATTATGCAAATTGCATTTGTTATTCACTGTTTTAAAGAATTTGAGGTTTAGCAGCTGGAGTCCTGCATGGTGCCACTGAAACTGCTGTAGTGTCCTCTGTGATGGAGTTGTTGATCTTGCTCAAGTACACTGAATAATTGTCATCTGAAGAAAGAAGACACGCACATCTATATTTAATTGTAACTAAAAGCAGAGGAACAATTTTAAAACCAATAGGGTTTAAGAAATTTGTGGTAATTTTCTGAATTTTGGATTAAGGATTTGTTCACTTGTGAAAAGAAAATGGATATCAATTTGTTAAACCTATTGAGAGATTAGTATGTAATAAAGCTTTATTCTAATAATGTTATTTGTTTAAAGGAAATCTCTTAGCGTATTTTATTATTCATTGACCTAAGTTAACCTCTAGTTGTATAAGTGTGTTTTTGTTTATTTGATATACTATGTTACAGCATGATTATGGCATGATTATTTTTTTTAAAGTAGTAAGAATATGTTAACATATGGTAACAGCCATTATTCGTTTGTTGCCTCAGAGATGTATATGGCTGGGACTGCTTATCCAAATCAGAATCTTTATGCTTTGTTGAATTTTCTGCTTATGAGCAACAATCATTCAAAACAGAAATCCCTTTTTGGTTATAAACCACCAAGAAATAAATTTGCTAGGATTTATTTTGATATAACTATATGACAATTTCCTTCAGATAACAAACGTTTTAATTTCAAACTCATAAGTTTGTTGCTTGTTTCAGCACTTGTGGAAGACTATGTTCATATGAGGGAGAAAAGTGGGATAGCTGATCACAAGCACTTGTGCAAGAGTGTCTGGAGGTCTAATTCAAGTCATGTTAATGACTATTTTCCCTTGGCATTTTACTCCAAATTCACCATCTGTGCAAACGTTATAATACTTCCTGTGACTTATGGGAGCTGTGAAACTTCATCAGAGCTTGATAACAGAAGAAATTAGCTATTCCTGAATAATTCCATGTGAAAACACATTTGCAAAGTTCATTATGTTGAAAGTGAAATGCATTTCAAAGTGGAATAGATATTGCATTTTAAAAAACACTCTTCCTTAATCCAAATAAATTTTTAACTGGGCCAACACATTCATCCATTAAGGTTATTTTAAAGTGTTGAAAATAAAATTCAGGAGATCACAGAAGCACATCCTAGTCTCATCTGTTCAAAATATCACATATGAAATAATTTAAGAATGCCCAGCTGATACTTACAGGATCTTCTAAAAGAGTGTACATTAATATTGTTTTAAGTAGTGGTGTTCTGCTGAAGCAAGACATGTATTTGACAGGTATTATTATTCAATTTCTAACAAAGAATCTTTATGACAACTTTAAAAGAAATCTTGTCACATTAATGCATATTCCTGTGACATTATCTCAGTAATTTTAAAACAATTCTCTAGTAGCATTATGATGTGGTTTTGATGGAGCTTTTGATTGGAAAACAACTTCTTGTCAATTCTGTGGAGATAGTCTTGAGAAAAATGCAAATGTTGCCTGCAGTTATACTGCAATAAAGTCAATGACATTGTAAGTGGTTTATTTGCATTGCAATTCTGATAAAGCTTAAAAAAGCAAAGCTCTTTCCCAAAGAGGTTCTTGAAGCCTCTGTTAATTCAAGGTGCTACCACCTTGGCATTACCACACATGTGGTACTGCATGGGCCCGCGTGAGAAGGTTATATAACCCTGGGCCAATAACACATTGCCAGAAAAGTATTTATTAAATTAATGGGAGCTAAGCTTGCAGCTGAATAAAAATATTTTCAATACCATCTACTTTCCGTGTAAAAATAAGATTGGCCCGATGATATATAGTAGCAAATCACCATATGTACAACATATCTGGACTCTTCAACAGACTTTTATTTCTAAATTTCTATTGTTGCTGCAAGATATCACCAATTTAGAGGGACCTTGGCCATGGGGGGCTTCTCCATATGGAAGTTACTGATACAGATACTGATACTGATATGGATACTGTGGAAGTTACTGACACAGATTTAAAGCAAAACGGCTATTCTGAAGTAGTTACTCATAAAGACTCTGAAATGAAAGATTTTGTTCAGTTAATCTTATGAGATGCATAAGAAAATGGAGTTTTAATCCAAAATAGTTGCATGCAGGGACCTATTTAAATTGTACCTGAGTGAGAAGTGACGGGTGAATGACCAACAATCTTCTGATAGCAAGTGGGAGCTTTCCTGCAGGGAAATTGCTATCAGTTCTCCTCACTGGCACAAAATTTTCTTCCGTACAGTTCCCCAGTAAATACCTATCCAGTGCTACTTGGCACAGAGTAGAAATGGTCCTGGTACCTCCTGGTACCAGGCAGTGCTCTGTGCCGTGCACCTGGGACTGTGGTCCCTGGGCTGGTCTGCTGGCAAATGCGGCTGGAGTGGGCTGCGGCAGGCTTCCGGCCCCATGGTGGGGTCTTCTGCCATGGCAATTAGAGCACGTGTGGAAAAATGGTGGGTACTTATGCTTCCCCCTGAGGCAAGCAGCTGGAAAGTGCTCTCAGGTCTTGTAAAGGTGCAGGGCTCTTTGAAAGTCAGTAGTATCTGCGGCCTGAAATCACCCAGGGTTTTGTGAAAACCACCATCTTCCCCCTGTTCCAGTGCCTGAGACAGTCTCCCCTGGGTCAGACCTCACCATCGCTTGTCCCTGCCCACCCGCTCACAGGTAGGAAGGCGGCAGGGGTCCGTGTGTTGGATTGCATGCCAAGAGCGGCTGGCACAGCGAGGAGCGCAGCTTTTCACGGCTGGGCAGTGTCCTGGCCTCTCTCCCTGCTGGGGCCGCAGGTCGTGTGCGACGAATTGGCAGTTTGAACAGGACAAAAGAAAAGCTGCCCGGTCAGTGAGTTGAAGGTACTGCAGCAGGCAGCCTGAGATGGAGACAAAACTAGTAGGTCGGACACAAAACAAGAGACTTCCCACAGCTGTGGTTGCCTGGAGCCCATTTCCCGTGTTACTGGAAGAGAAGAGAAAGCCGTACACCTTGAGCCTGTGCACCTTGCATCCTCCTATCTCATTTCTTCCCTAGTGACTAAGCAGACAAAATAGGACCACTATGGTTTTTTTTTCTGGTGTGTTCTTTACAGTCTTTTCCCTTTGATGGGGTCCTTCCCTACGGGATTTTTATATCTGGATTTTTTAATTCCCTGGGAGAAATAGGGTTGGCAACTTTAATTCTAGGTGAACAGTTAGGGGAGAATAGGGATTTAGTGAACAGTAACCTCTGTAGGGATGGTTCAGGAGGCTTAGGAGGATTTTGAACCAAATGGACGATTTGGTGGGTGACAGGTGAGTTAGGAGTTCACAGCAGCTTAGATTAGGGGATTCAGTGGTGTGACAGACTCACTCGGGGTGAGGAGTCATCCATGGGGAGAAAAGAGATGGGCTCTCGGGTCATTTGTAAGAACGGAGAAACCAGGAACAGTGGATGGGAGAGGGAAGTCACGGGAAAAAACAGGGGAATAGGACATAGAGGACAATCCCCATGTTTTCGCAACAGGAGGTGGTCCCAAAGACCTTCAGGTTCCCTCTCTCCTTCCCTATCAGCCTTTTTTTAGACAACTGCTAGAAAGAATTATCAAGAAGATCAAAACTTGGAATGAAATTTTAAAAGTGGGGAGACAGAGGAAGTTCAGGGTTAAGAGCTTCTGCAGCACAGTTCTGAGATTTGGGAGTCTTCCGGTTTGCCCTTCCCTTACCAGGACTCCAGACAGCATTTAGTTTGTGCGTGGACAGAGAAATTGGGACTGTTGCCCTTTCCTGTTCTTCCCTCTGCTTTCTGAAACACGGCAGCCTCAAACTGTTTTGCAGAAAACATGTTCCCCTTGCAGGCTCTAATTTATAGCTTGAAAAGTAATCACATGAAATACAAACCAAACATCCTCCAACATCCATCTGTTTCTCTAGGTCAATATTTAAACAAGGAAAGCCTTGAAAAATCACAGTTCTACTTTGATCTGTAATTTGTATGCCTTAGACTGTGTCTCTTGGACTCTGAGGGCTCAGAGGTCAGACTGGACTCACTGGACCTCCTGATGCTCAATCTGTATACCAAAGTGCTGCCTCAGAAGAATTTACTGTATTTGCTAGTGCTGGTTTGAGATCAGGTATTCAGCAATTCAGTGAGTGGGCTGTGGTGTAAATATGTTCATCATCCTCTGTTCTACACTTCAGATAAATGAGATGAGCGAAAGCTAAGCATGCAGCCCTTCACTGCTAATATTTTTATTGGACTCCACCTTGACATTTTAAATACCAACACACAGACATCAGAAGTGATTCTCCCTCTGCCCCACAACCACCCACGTGCACATATTACAACTACTAAAATATTAGAAGGGCAGAATCCCAGTCAGAAGCCCTGACTGTGGAAACACCAAAGTTGCACAAACTGAGCAGTTGCTTGATAGCATTGACACAGTTGGTACTTGCAAAAACACATCATTAAAGTACGATCTTATCTTTTACCACAGGCATTTTGAACTCAGTTCTTGCTGTTGTGCAGAAGGACTTTCTTTAAAGCACGTAGTACTTCAGTAAAATGTTTGGACAATGAGCTTCGAGAAACTGAAGCGTAGAATGCACTTTGTTTATACAGAAACCTGATCAGTATTCTTTGGACACCACCCATCCCACTGGATCTTATTGCAGAACTGTTGACAGGATGTGTTCCTGTGATCAGGCAGGTCTAAAGTGATTTTTTTTTTTTCTTTGAAAGGAATAACTTGTTTTGGAAACTGTTCTGCTTTGAATGCAATGAATCAACAGTAGATGAAAAGAGTAATTTATTGGTTAGAGGAGCAGCAAGATAGTGTTCATGCTCTGAATTTAGGGTTGTGTATCAGATACTTTTTATTTTATGTGGGTTTGTAAGATGCTTTTTTTTTCTTTAAATATGATTATTAGAGTACAAACCGTAAGTTCTTCAACAAAAGGCTTCTATTTTCTGTAGGCGTATAATAAAGGACATCACGGAATAGAGTCCTCCATCAGTTGTACAAAACATACTTACATCAAATAGGATATTTCTAGATTCTAAAAGAAGTTATGGTGGCATTTTAATAGATTGTATTCTTCACTGTGAGTCAATATTAATTAAAATAATGCTCCTGCATAATGACCCATGATGTTAGAGTTGATTTTTTTGGTGGAAGAGTATAATCAAGATATTCATTACTTGTGGTGATTAAAAATAGTTTCTTAATGATATTTTCAAGAGGAAGAGGGATATCTTCGTTGTTCTATTCACATTCCAGCTCTGGTAATTGCATTGTGCTTATCTAAATTACACCAGCTGTATATTCACATGAATATGTAGATTGACTCTTAGTGACTGATATGTTCCATCTTCCATATTTTCAGGTATTCCCAAATTGATGTCTAAATGCTGAAGTATGTTCTTGGACCCAGTCCACCTCATTTTGTTATTCAGGAAATGGCACCTGGCTTCACCCCTGCAGAGAGTATTTCTATGGCTAACAAGAGACAGAGCTAAGGAAGAGCTATTCCTCCATTGCACACATTAAATCACATCAGTTACACAAGGTAACTTGTAGCAGCAGAAGAGATCAAAACAAAAAACACTCTCAACCTAGCAAATTAGTCTAAGGAAAAAAAATCTGTGATAAACAGATATGAAAACTGCAAAATATAAAGGTTAAGAAGTATCAAAAGTAAAATTATACTTATAACCTTAATTCCTTCCTCTGAACAACTGCTTTTAGTTCTCTGATACATTTGGCATGAAGAGTGAGAAGTAAAGCAGAAAAAAGTCAGTGAGGTAAGAAGGTTTCTGTCAAGTTTAAGGCTATTGGATATTGGAAAAGTTATTTGCATTTTCCAGAGTATTCAGAAACACACACACACCAGTAAAAGTGGCATGTGCTTTCTTGTCACAGGACCTGTTTTCAGCCAAGCAGTCATGTCTTTTCAGCTAAATGTGTTGGACAGAATTTTCTAGAAATTTCGCTTCCTATGTATAGGTTGGGAACCTTAACTCTCACTTCCTAAATTTTTAAAGCAGATTTTTCCTACTTCAATATATAACTTTCATATAACTTTATATCTATACTTGTAATAAAAAGTTTAAGAATTTTCCTAGCTGAGTAAAAAAGTGATCATGCTGACTACAACTACTATATCAGTAGGAGAAAAATATTAGATTGATGGATTCAGAGTCAGCTGCATATCACCTTTGTAATTGTGTTTCATAATGTGAAACTTTGAACAGAGATCTTAAACTAGCTAGACTGCTTCTATGACATTGTCTCCTTCAAAAATAATAGTAAAATGATTGAAAGCAACTGCCATGATCAGGACAACTTTGCAGAAAGTTTCACTATTCAGGATATTTTGCCTAGACCTTTCCACACTTCTTTGTGTACCCTAGGGAACACCAAAGAAAAACTGCAGAACCTTCTAGAAAATACACTTCAAGCACACAACATGACCAGGGGAAATATCTAGCTGTTTCTGTCTTTGAAAACGAAATCCTGCTTTCTCCTGCTCATTCTTAGTGCATGAAGATGATTTTCCAATAATTAAAGATAAACCAAAAGCAAGAATTATATTCGGATCGAGAAAATGTTAGGAGGCTATTTTAAGTCCCTAAAGATCTCCAGAAAATTTTTAATCCCTAAATAAGCAGAAATGAGGCTGATGTGGGTCCAGGCATTATTTTCTGAAACAATTAATTAAAAAAATAGCCTGTATTTCCTGGAAAACATACATAACCTTGTAATTATCAAGCGTGACATTAACATTACCTGGTCAATGGGATAAAAATGAACATAGATCAGGTATAGAATAACCTGTAATATAATTTTTTCCAGAGGTGAGTTAACTTTCTACTGTGCACTGTGTAACTGCTAAATAATTTTATCAGGTTTTGTGTTCCTTTGCATTAAATCTTGCATTGCCTTTGGGTGCCTTTTAATAATCACTAAACATGCCAAATAATTAAGAAAGAATCATACATGCACGCACGTACATGCACTATCAACACTGTAATTGCCCGAGCCAAATGCTAATTATTCTATTGATTTTTTTAGCACCTGGCTAGCAACTTCTTCCTTTTACAAGCCCTGACATTTCCTTCTGTTATGTTCCATGAGGAAAAAACAAAATTACAAAGCAGCTTCTTCCCATGCATCTCACTTCCTAAACTTTATGAAGCTCTGGCAGACAAGAAATTCCAGCTCAAGGTTTCTGATGGTCCTTCCGAGTCATACCCAAAATATCCTTTCTCTAGTGCAGATGTTGCAAAAAGATCAGTAAGAAATTTTTGCCCATTCAAAATAAGAAAATTTCTCAAAACTTGAGAGACTGCAATACCCGTGTTCTTTGCCCTTCTACAAATCTCCACATACCTTAATACCTTAAAATATTTTCAAAATTTTAAGTGATTTGAAATTCCTGACCCTTTTCCAGAAGTTTGATTTTAAGTAACTGAAGTTGAAACTTGGCATATATTTCTGGTGGGCTTCTTGACCAGCGAAGTGGAGAAGCCTGGATAAACAAATTGAAAAAAGGAGCAAAAAAAGTAACAGGATAAGGCCATTTTCACTGCAGTTCAGTCTTCCACGGGCTCTGGACTGGGGGTTAATCTATTTCTTCTAACTGGTGAGCTACTGTTTGGTAACAGTTCATCCCTAAAGCATTGGTTTGACACAGGGGGCTGAACTAAAGTGTATATAAATAATACTCCTCTCTGCCCTCCTGCCCCAGTGCTGGCCCATACAGTGGGTAAAAAAGCTTATAAATTTTGGTCTCTACATCCCAAAGTCCATTTTGTCCAGGCAGCAAGTTACAGTGCTTGGAAATGGCACAGTTTACACTACTGGAATCAAAGTAGAAACAACTATGTTGCAAATTCCTGTCTTTTTAACGGCTTCTTATTTTAAAATTGTATATATAGTTTATATGGTCTGTATTTAAGAAAAAAAGTGTCACCAATTTGCAATGGGGAAAGAAACAGAAAAGAAAATAAAGACTTAACATTTGAATTTGGACAGTGATAAATGGGCTGTTTGTTATTTGATCCCACATGAAAGAAAAATTTGAATTCATTTGGTTAAAGGCATGTCTGTACAGACATAATTACCATTTCTGACATTTTTTTTTTAGCTCTGTTTTCTTAGCTAAAACATCAGTAGATCAGGTTCTAAGACTTTTGTCCTAATGAACCAAAATTAAAAAACAACCCAGGACTTCTCACTAAACCTAAATCATGAAATTCAGCTTTCATTTACATTCCAATTTCAGAATAACAACCTACTATTTCTCTAGAATTATTCCTTTTCATGAAAACTCTCACATACTTAGCTTTTTCTGCATGAACTCAACCGCTACGAGAAATACACCTCCATGTCTGGTAGTCTGTCGCACAGCCATATTTTAAAGGTATGGACACATGGCCGAATGCAACTGAATTAGAGCTACTGAATGTATTAAATGGTCTAGCTGTCCACCATCATGCCTTCAGCACGCCTCACCGCTGAACTAATGCATTTTACCTCACAACCAGAGCAGGACAAAAGCACGCGTGACTGGTCAGCTTTGTCAGCTCAGCTGTTCGCGTGCAAAGGGTTCAGCCGGGGTAAGAGAGTAACATTTTTAGTTGTGATCCCACAACTCGGTTACGAAAATCTGGAGAGAAGACAGATAAGGCAGCCACTGGTTTTACAAAACGAAAATGAACACAGACTACTAGTCTTAAATCCAAAATAGCTTTTCCTGACATACAGATTTGTGAATGCATTGCTCATTTGCCTGCCAATCAGGTAAGTATGGTCTTTTTTATGCCGTGCCCCCACCACATTCACACCTTCTTTTTTTAATCTAAATGGAGAAGGAATGTGCACCGCAGAAGTACTGCTTGCCTTACCTCTAGCTTCCACAAGGAGATGTATTTACTAAGTACTTTGAGAGTAATAACAACCTTTGCCACACTGTTTGAGGTTCTGTTGTGAAGATCAAGTTCTAGAAAACGATACCCTGCAGTAAAACCCTCCGCTGCCTGAATTCTCCTCTGTGGGCCTGAGCTTGTTACTCAGCAGGTTTACTTTGCTGACAGTGATTTAAAGCCAGGCACTACAGCATATTAAAATATAAACATTTTGATGGAATAAATACAAATCAAATATGAAAGCATAGCTGGAACCTCTGAGTATAAAACGTTATGTCGCTGCTAAACCGGCTATAGATATTAGAATAAAACATGTTTGACAGTGAAAAAAGTCCTTAGGCAATGTAGCTAGCACCATGTCAAAGGGAGAATGAAACCATCTTTCTGTTACATATGGTTATTGATCACTGAGGCAAAATTTCTGTAAACAAAATACATTGACTGTGTCAGCCTCTCCTGCCTTATCTTTTACAAGCAGGCCACTGACGCCTCTCAAGAGCATGTAGTTTGGCACTTGAAAACTATGTAAAACTTCAAAGGACATGTTGTACTGGAAAAGAGTCTTGGGAAACAGAAAAACTCCGAAAAAAAATCCAAGTGTCCATTTTCAAGAGCAGTAACACATCTACTGCATAGCTTTTCACTTCATTTTTTATGATGGAGCTGTTCTGTTAGATTTTGACTTTAGATAGGATGCTATGTGTGGTACCCTTGAACAAAGAAACATTTTTTAACTTTAAGCCTGGCTTAACAGTATGACTTTGCAGTCTCAAGAATGTAGTGAATATCTTATTGCCTACTTGGTGCCTTGCTATAAAATAGCATTATTTTTTATAGCATTTAATTATTATTTTATTAGAGTTCTTACTATGCTTTTGTAGGGTGTTAGAGTCAGAACTAGCCATAAATATGTATCCAGCTTGCACGTAAATATGGTGCACAGAAAGAGTGAATTAATACATATTAAGAGAGGGAATAGCTATGGAGAAAGGGGTGTGTGTTTGGGGAGAGGGTAAGGGAGACAGAGAGAGACAGAGATCACTTTAGGGGACCAGAACCAGCAGGGTTCCAGGGTCAGGAGAAAGAGAAGCTTGTTGGGACCAGGAAAGAACCTTCTCTCCTGAAAGGAATAAAATAAAAGAAAACAAACTCCGTGAAAGGCAAATTAAACCCCCTGAACTAAGGATGTGGCTTTAACGTGCTTATTTTTAAAATGTTCAGTTTTTAACAGACCTCTGAAAGTCACACGGAGTTAAACCACGTTTCATCGTTGGACATACCACTGGAATTTTTGTGGTTAATTAGCAGGTGATATTACCAGAGGGAAGGTTTTAGAGGTCTTTTTTTATCCTAAGCAAGCCAGAGATGTTAACATAAGGTATCGTTTGTTCTTTTTCAACAGATACTTTAAAAATATGTTAATTGTTAGTATATATCATTAAAAAATAATTTAAAGCACATTCATATTGTATTTGCTTTAAATAAATAGAAGTTACAATATAGTTCTAATATAAATGATAAAATAAAAATTCAATGCTTTCTATTTCCTAATTTTAATATATTCACCATCTGACCTGAAAAAAATATCAGTTTCCTATAGCTCCTTTGCTACTGCTTCATCCACACTTTTCAAACTATAAACCAATCTGTTTTCCGTGTTGTTCATGAACACTATTGTAAAAAATCTTACAGGTTAAATCAATCATTAAGGAAAGAAGAAAGTTGAAGTGGCATTTAAATAACAGTTGCCAGATTTTATTCTTTTGAAATATCTTTTCAATGATTTAAATTATGCATATTAATCATTAGATCATATTCATCAAAATGACTAACACTATATGAGTTAAAAATTTTCAGGGAACACTTCTTACCTTATCTTTTATTTCTTCCTCTTCTCTTGTATTATGCAAAGACTACACAAAACTTCTGGCTAACGATCTGCTTTTTTTCCAGACAAATTTTCTATTGAAATCAATGTGAGGTTTTCCCAGTGAAAGAATTCATTGCAAGGTTGAACATGTGGCTTAAATGGGCTAGACTCTCAGTTGCTACAAACTATTATTTTCCAAGACTGAGTTTGATTGGCCTCAAAACCACTTTGCATCTTTTTTGATTAGGTCTGTCAAGGACATCTCAAATTCAGATAAACGGATCTGACAATGATATGATGTATTTGTACTCGCATAGTCAGCTTTTCCAGTTGTACCCCTCGAGTACAATGAGAAATTACTGCCAGTCGATGCCTGTTTACCTATACCGACCAAGGGGCAGTTTGAGAAAAAATTGCTACGTATCAGCACACGAATAGTCATACCATCATAACTGGCACCAAGACGCATCTTTTTTAGCCAACCCATGAGGAAGATTATGGGCAGGAAAAAACAAAGATTAAATCATATTATTTTAATTTTGTTGCTTCATTCCCTCAGGATGAAGTTGAAAACATAGGCGTGGTATCAGTGAATAAAACTTTTACCATTTCTATTTATTCTGCACTCATTTCTGTTAATAAATCCAAATTTAGAGCTCAGGGTCTGTAGTTTGAGATATTTGGGTCGTATTGGAATTGAGCATGTATGTAAAAGGTTACATGAGATTTACAGGCTGTCTTTGTATTTCTCCTCAACAGCAGTAGTTGCATCTTTGTTAGCATTGGTCATTTTTTGCTGAAAAAGAAAGAGTCCTTAAGAAGACTATGCAAATATAGCATATTTTAAATACATTAGTCTCAGGTAATATAAAGACAACAAATCAAGACATGCGAGGCGATCGAAAGATGATTTACCAAAGGTTGACTCTATTTGACATATCCAGCAAATTTTTGATAATTCATTTTCTAAGCAAAGGAAATATCATGTATTTATCAGTAATGATTTCACTTAAAGGCTTTTTAGTTAAACTGGCCTTCAGAAGAATTATATAGAAGAGGATGAACAAGGTAACGGGGAGAAGGCACTGGAAAATAAGAAGCCTGCATACATACACTACTTTGGAAAGCTTTGCAAAGTTTGTTTTTGGGACTGACAGGATTCAAAATTTCACCAATGACTTTGCCACAAAAAGTAGGAAACTGACAATAAAAGAAGGATAAAAGGCATAATCAGTTCTTTATGAAATTCCATGTAGAAGAACTGCATGACATAGTGGACTGGAATAATTTAAACAATATGACATTGCATAAAATGAAATGCATGGTCATGAATGTAAAGAATATATGTCTCTTAATTTATGGAAGGTTTGCTGTGAGCTATTACCAGGATGCAGCTTTGAAAACAGAGATAGTAGGCAGTGGAAGGAGAGGCTTTTCCACTAGAGGGGGTAGTGCAAAATATTGGGTTCAGCTCAGAAGAAGAACGTGTGCAGTTCTGCTCCCTGATGTTCTAGAAGAAATTCAGGCTTTTGCAAGTAAAAAAAAAAAATCTATTGGCTGGTTATTGGGGAGCTAATTTTATGAAAGGAGGTTAGAACATTTTTTCTTAATTATAGTAGTAAAATGAAAGCTTAGAAAATATTTTTTCTCTCTGTAAAAAGCTCTTGAAGTTAAACACTAGGGAGTAAAAAGATGACTATTTTAGCTGAAAAGCATTGTTTAGCATCTGAACAAAGGTAAGCAAAGTGGTCATGAATAAGTTTAGGGTGTAAATTAGTAGAAAGGTTTTTAACAGTCAGATGAGTGAGGTTTGGACCAAACTACTACCATGTAGCAATGGGAGCCAAAAATGCCTAAATAATTTTCAGGTGAAACTTGAAGATACATGAAAAGGACTGCATTGTGTGAAAAGAAGAAAATGTATTTAATATATGGGCTGACCTCTTCAGGTTCTTGTTATCAACATCTGTTAGGAACTTAGTGTTTCTAGAATTGTGCATCCAGAATAACTATTCCCCATCAATTTGCTTATGACTTCAGCAACCAAACACTGGCTTTCCAGGCAATAAATGACAGCATGTTTTCCTGGGGTTGACAGAAACTCAGTGTGTGTTACTGTGTATCTCCGTTCACAGTAGAAACTTGGCAAGAAAACCACTTACCTTATACCGTACTTCTTTTGAAAGTCATCAACTTTTAGGTTAGAGACATATTTGCATCTGTAGTGTCTGTCAAATTGCACCTTGGTAATTTTATGTTCATAATTTACTGAGTACTTTTTCAAAGTCAAGGCTTTGCTTCTAAAAGAGTATGGAAATAGCTCACAAACTGTATTCGTACATACGGATTATACATTTCAATTTTGTGCTTTGCTCAAGCAGCACATTTTTCATGTGCAAACATAAGTCTCTGCATAGCAATACTGGGGAGGTTATTAAACACAAATTTCTGACTTTTTTTTCCATATCTTCACACCCAATTAAAGATGTAACTTCTGTATAGATTTCTTTACTAAACTGACCTACATTATAATACTTGAGAGGATTAGAGGATTATTAATTATACACATTATCCAAAGGAGATGTGTGCATACAGTAATGCCTTTTAGGGCAGAGGAAGTTTTATCCAGCAAGGTGCAATTCTCTTGGTCTTTTAGAGAGTAGAATATTTACTTCAGATGACACACTTCATTATCTATCAACTCTAGAATTTAGTTGAACTCTTTCAGTGCATCTGTAAGAAGCAGTTCAAAAGATTTTTAAATTCCTTCATCTTCACCTTTTTTTTAATATAGCACCAAGCATACAGTTCTTTAGTGATTCTATTTAATAAATATTTCAAGGTCTCTTAAATCAGCTATTATAGCTGATTCCATTGAGTGACTTTCATAGTTCTCAAAAGCAGTCTATATTTTTCTCTCATGAAGAAATGTGCCATAACACTTCAACACTCCACCTTAATTCACTTTTCATTTCAACTATTTGAGTGCAAGGCATTTACAGTATCTCTTCCTCTTTACTCCAGGCTCAAACAGATTGAAACAATCAAGAAAAAACATTAGCAAGATATTAGCGATCCTAATATTTAGTTTATACATTACAATCAGATTGAAATTACTGCAACAGATCTTTTTTAAAAGTATAATCTAGCTGTACTAAAACAAACAGTCTGAGTAAAAAGGAAGGTATTGACAGATTCATGGTCAACACTAATGTTATCAGTTCTCTAATCAGATTGCAGCTAGTTGACCTTCCCAGGGTCAAGGGTCTTCAAAATCCATTTGTTACAAATCCATTGCGGTGTCATAAGCACACTTAATTGTTCCTGAATATGATATTTATGCTAGGCTATGTACGAGGGTGTCACAAATATTTATTGTCTTAGAACAGTATTACTACTGGGGCAGGATGTGAAAACAGGATGCATTTCCATGTTTGTGCTAAAATTAAAAGCAAATTGAATTCACTGTATTTCAGTAGATGACATATAAATCAGTATTTTCTGGCAAAATAATATAGAGTGAGTCTTCTAATAGAAATGATTTCATGGTCTCAACGAGTCATAAAACTCCCTCTGAAAATGTGTAATATTAATTAGACATCCAGCAATAATTCATTATTGTGTTTGTCAGAAGACTATGAACAGGGCAAAAAAGCAAAGTAAAGCCCAATGTGACCCAACTGCATAACACATTAGCAAAAATGTGAAACTAAATTTCCAGTATATACTAAGTTACAAGGAGTATGCACCTCTGTATGCTAACTTGTTTTTATGAATTGACTTTTGATTGATGAAAGAGTACAGAAAATACTAGAAAGAATTCAGTTGTTAGGGTTTCATTTCTGTTAAAATGGCTAGCATTATGGAACAAGTTTTGAACAAGGATGCCATCTAATCACAGTAAATAGCTAATCTTCTCTGAATGCCACTGTATACTGAAGGCATAGTCAGGGAAGGTGCTTGACCATCAGGGAAAGTCTTCCCAGAAAGTTGTGCTAGATAATTTGGTCTTAATTTATTATGAACAATCTGAGATCACTGGCTCTTCTGAGTTTCTTAGTCCATAACTGTGGTGAAATAATCTGTTGCATACAGATGATACAGGAACACAAAGAATTTGAAGAACTGCCTCAGAATGTTTAGGGAAACTTCTACTTGTTGGTCTTCTTCAGCTGTGCTGTTTTATTATCATTGCAAGTTTTTTGGTTTTGCCCCTATTTAACCTTCCTTAAAAAAGGGAAGTCTACATGTTCTTAATGCTAACTGAATTATTTAAATAAGGAAGTCTGAGCCCAGATGTGAAAACGTAGGGAAAAAAAGTTGATAGTCTCCCACAGAAAATAGGTATTATAGATGTTTTCTTTTCTATGAGACACTTTCTCTTAGGTCCCAGTTTGGCAGAATATTTATCCCATGCGTTATTTTAAGCAAAGAAGTAGTTCTAATTGACTTCAGTGGGACTACTCCTGGGCTAAAGAATCATATGTGTTTAAATATCTTACTGGATCAGACTTTTAAGTTTTGGAATTTTCACTGGCTGGATGGGGACGTGCTATTGGGTCATTGTTTTTACTACCATGGCCGTAAAATTTGAAACCCCTCTGAATACACTAAGATGGGAAGTTCCAGACTAAAAATGGAAATGTGTGAGATTCAGTTATTGTTCGTGCATTTTCCTTACACTCACAGCTCAAGTCTAGCAAGTAGTTCTGCAGGCATTCACCCTAGACACACTTTTAACTGTGTGTAAGTATTTATATGGATGGTCCCAAGTCATCACCATGTTACATTTATAAGCTTAGAATGAAAAATCTCTATTGAGAGAAAAAAACATCTGGAAACTCTGGACACATTTTGATGGTGTGGTATATTTTGTAAGAGTCAGTAACTTAGCACAGATTCTATTAGACACTTCTTCCAATGGCAATGGGTGCTGGATTTCCATGTCTGTTATGGCTCAGACATAAAACAAAACTACATATGAACACTGTACTGAGGGTCAGCTGAGCATTTGTTACTGACTGTGCATGTATTCCAGCTTGAACTATAACACATTAGCTTAAGCCTCTTTCCTTGAAGTTCTTTTGACATGTTTGACATTGCAGTTAGCCACTGTTGTTCATTTGAGGCAGAATAACTCCCAAAGCTGTAATAATGCAATCATGTGCAAGAGCCCTTTGTTTAAAATAGAAAATTGGCATTCTTCCTAATGAAATTTATGGGTTACGAAGTTCAAGCAGAATAAGAAGGGACGACAGTGCTTAGTTTTTTATCAGAATGTAATAGTTTAAGTGGGGCTGAAAACATTTCCCTGTATCTATCTGACAAGCACCTTCACAATGGCCTCTTTCGCCAAGACTTTTTAACGGCAGGGAGTCCTTTTGGTTGCCCGCTTCAAAGAGTACCAGCCCTGCATAGTACAGTGAGCTCTTTACTGTAGCTGGTATTAGGAGAAGACACCACGTGCTGACTCTACTTTGAGCAGGGTGGTCGGACTGCACAATCTCCAGAGGTCCCTTCCAACCCGAACAGTTCCCTGAATCCACTGTTCTTTATATATATCTCAGTCACCTTGAAGGTGGGGGTATGGCTCATGGGTATGCCATTCAGGCATTAATTTCTCTTTGTCAGAAGACTAATGGTTGCCTTTACTGGATGATGAGGACTAAAGGGACGGTTGTGCACTGCATTTTCTCTTACTGGTTTTATCCAGTGCAGTGTGTGTTCGCTGATGCACAGCAGGGAAGACACTGCCCATCTAACTCTGCCAGTCGCAAAACACAGGCATATGCTAACAATCTCAGTATCCAGGTCAACATACAGCAGTCACAAATAGTAACCGAATAGTACATAATCCATCACATTAGACTAAAGAACCAGATTTAATAGAGTAGTTAGTTTTTATAAGCACTCAAAATAGCAGTTGGTTAGTAAAACCCTATAAAACTGAAGTTTTATAGTAATACAATATATATGTACCTATTACACAGCTAATCATGTCTGAATTTGTTTTTAACAATCAGTTAGTATTTACTGATTGTAGTGCCCAATAACTGCCTAGTTAAATTAATAACTGGAAACCTTAATTTGAGGTGGCACTGTAAGGTTCTCATTCAAAGTGTCTCTCAACCAAAAACCTAGCATAACAAAAATATGAAATAAAAAGTGCAGTATATACAAGATGCATACTGTAAAAAAAAATCAAAGCCACTGAAGCACATCTATTGAATAAGATTTTTCAGTTTCATTCTAGTGATTATTTTCAGTGAGGCAACCACAAGGCATTTCTTACCCTTTAAGCAGGAGCCACGACTGGCTGCCTGTTCATTGAATTCATTTTTGCATGTATGGAAAAGAGAGAAATGGCATGGCAAAGAATATGACTGGGTAATGTACTCAAACAAAACATCATGAGTACAGTATCCCTTCCTACCAGTTTCCTTTGCCAAAAACTTTACGGTATTTGAATGATGTACTGTATTGGGGAGAGGAAGGAGACATAAACTTTCCACATAAAGTTTTTTTCACATGGGCTAAGTCAACTACATGCAACTCAGCTGTATATGCATGCAATTTTTCAAGGGGGTGCTTAGAGAGTGTTTTCTTGCAATACCTGCACCTTTGCTTTCAATACTTTTTGATGGGAAAAATTACTACTCAGTAACGGCTATGCTGTGTGATGCCAGAGATCAGGATCCTTCTGAATCCTGCATGCAAATGTGGAGAAGAGGGCTCCTGTGGTCTCCCGAATGAGATGAAAAGCTTCACATCATTTAGATTATGAATACAGATTATAATACAGCCCAATTGCCTTAAGTGGCTAATATTAAATATGTTTGGCTTTGTTAAGGATTTAAAATCCAAGAATTTAATGAGGTACTTAAAACACAGCAGGACTGGAGTCTAATTTAGATTATATTTTTGGCTGCAATATAAATGTAGCAGTTTAGATACTGTTCAGGAACTGATTTCAGTTGCAGAAAGTCTGGAGAGCTGAGACATAAATGATCTCTATTTATCTATCTATTTACCTTGTTTCTTTCACAGAGCATGATGTTTCCAGTGTATAAAAATCTTTTCACTGTGAGAGTATTATTTGATTAATAGAGCTGTAGTGGAGGGAAAAAATCACTATGAATGAAAAGAAACACACAACTTGACTGCCCAAATACATGTCCAAATGTATATCCAGTCACCCAAATACTGAGCTTGTATTCGATACACTAATATATAACAAACAAACGTGTTATATGTCATGTTGTATTGAATCCAATTGTTCCATTAAAAACTTTGAAGATAAAATAGTTGTTAAAGTAAGCTCTTTTCAATGTTTTTGCAAAGCATTTTAAATGCAATAGCTAATAGAATTTTTTCATTACAAGGGACATGATTAATACTCCATGAGATTAGGAGAACCTGCCTGGTGAGTTGACTTTATGTTTTATTTTTCACATCTCTCGCCAGGCTCAGCAGCCTAAAGCAAGTTCAATTAAACTTTCGTGTTTTCAATTTAAAATAGATTTATTTGTACTTCAGTGCTTAATCTGGAGGCCCTATGTTTCTGAAAGAATTGGGTCTAAATACTTTTTGTGAGTACTTAAACTTATACTGCTCTCATCTGTAATTATATTTTCTTTTTTTCTTATGTTCATATGTGATATACAAATAACATTCTTAAGAGACAGGAGAACATCTTAAGAGCAATACCTAAAGAAGGTTAAATAGAAGAAAGTATTCCAACATTGATATAATTGTAAATGCCAAAAGAAGGAGGAAAAATAAAATCAGATAATACCATAAAGCAAAGGAAATAACATATAGGTTGCAGATGATATCTCAAACTGAATTAATTCTTGGCATGGAGGGAATGAAAACTGGATTTCTTCTCCTGGGAATTGGGAAAGAGAGAGGGACAGGTTGAAAATCGTTTCTTTCTAGAACTAAGATTAAAATCTGACATTCCAAAAATCAATGCAAAATTATATAAAATGTATAATACGGATCTACTGAAATACTTTGTTTTCATTTTGACCTGTATTTCAACTCTCTTTTATATATTAAGATGCACTAACATATGTTATATATGAAGAAAAAGTAAGACTATAAAACTTCTACCTTAGTGCCTAAGATTAGACTTAGAGCAGAGGCACCTAAATCAAAGAAAACAATCCAGGACATTATGCTGTGATGGCTGTCTGGTCAAACATATATATATATGTTCATATATATACAGAAGAATCCAGACCACTGACTGTGCCTTTTAGGCTTACAGCTGATTTCACTAAGAAACTTAATATGTAGGTGAAATGCTGGAACTCCATATTTAAAAGGCTTGCTATAACTATCTTTAAGTGGCTAATAGAAACTGACTCCTTCCAGTTCTTTCAAGGAAACTTTGCATTTTTATTGTCAAAACAAGATATTGCTGGCCATTTCTTTTTGTTCTGGACTGAAAGTTAACTGTCCTAGAGCAATGGTGAACCAACTAATTGTTATGAATACTATAGCTATAATACAGAATGTATAACTGACTGCCAATCTTAATATTCTTTTTGTTCTTAACTGAAGTATTTAATTTGTATTTTATTTCTACTTTTTGCAGAAATTGTGCTCAGGTAGTTCTCAAAAATATTTCTCCATCAAGAAATAATTTTCTGAATATTAATAATGTAAAAAGACCTGCAGAACACTAGACAAGTTAGGTGGCAAGTTTAATAACCACTTTAAAATGTAATCTTTACTTAATTGTTGTAAGTATGGGCCTGCCAATCAAGATACAAAAATGTGCATAGCTTCTAGCAAAGCCACTGTAGGAATTTTAACTTGATGTTTGCACAACATGAAATGAAATTTGAGTTGATTGAAGGCTAGGGAAAATCATAGCCAAATAATTTAAATTTCCTTATTTGAAATATGATTTAAAAGCTAATATCTATTTTCATAACCTTGCAACAATGACAAAAGGAAATGCAGGGAAAATACAGGAGGTGTTTGTAAGTGGATACTCCACCTACTGCACTTCTCTTTGTGGCTGTCAGTGTAGCAGAGTCTTAGGCCTAGTGCTAGCAAGTTCTACTAAAAATGTTTTTTTTTAACTGTAAGGCTGTTATTTAGTGGATCCTAGGATTAATTTATAATTCATCCATCCTTGACTGCATTTCTTAAAGGAGGCTTCTGAAAGGAGGTAACATCTGCCTGAAATCTGGAAAACCTTGATTTCCAGATAGACAATGAAAGTAGGTGGCAGAAATCGAGGTCATGAGCATCTGTATGGCTACCTTGTAAAAATACCTATATTCTTCTAGGAGTTAAGGAAAAGTGTGTCCCTCCAAAGGATTCTTGTAATGTGAAAATGTCATCTTCTTTATCAACCCTTCTTGCACTATGTCACTGTATTTTCACTTTTCCTTAAAAAGTTACCAGAATTCTAGGGAACATATAGATCAAATGTTCCTGCTATTGTTTTCTAGCACCCACCCACCTTTGAACTGCATTTCAGTTTACATTTGACATGAAAGTATTGAGGGATGCAAGAAAGAAATTTTGGAGAGGAAATCAATATTTTTGAAGTAAATCATACCAAAAACCTTAGAAATAAACACTTGCAAAATTAGGAGCTGAAGATAATGAAAGTTGAAGCTGAATTCTATTATGAATAGGAGATGGGTTCACCTTTATTGCTGTCTGTCATACTGATAAATGCTACCTAGAAGCTGCTAGTATCTTTTATTTATAGAGTTTATATATATTCATTTTCAGATTTGTTCCGGTACCACTCTACCTTTTGGGCCAGACACATCTTTTGACAATTTGTTATTTGTTTAAGATAAGATTTGTTATTTAAGATAAGGTTTAAGAATATATTTACAGTCTGAACAGAACTCTGAACCATCTTAGGGTTAATTCTAAGGAAGAACATGATTAAAAACTCTTAACCAATACTTTCATATTTATGGAAAAAGGTGATACAGGGATAGATCTACTCTGAACGTAAGTGTTCCCAGAGTGAGCTATTTTGATCACTGCTCTTTAGGCAGGAGCCTGCATCCCTGGAAACATTCCAGGTCAGGTTGGACGGGGCTCTGAGCAACCTGATCTAGTGCAGATGTCCCTGCTCATGGCAGGGGGTTGGAATCATGACCTTTGAAGGTCCCTTCCAACCCAAAGATTCCATGATTCTATGACTATGATTTGACTGTAGTAACTGATATGTTGAGTGTGTCATCATTCACTGGTGTAACTGAGCTAGGATTAAAAAGTCCTCTGCATTTTAAAATTTATCATTTAGCTGTTATTATATCTAAAAAGCAGTGATGTATTTGAAGCAAGCAACTAATGTTGCTCATGATAAGGCTGTATATTTCACTTAAAGAAAACATTATTCCAAAATTAATATTGAAAGAGCTCAAACCAGTTTTGTGACAGAATATTTACCTGGTATTTGTACCTAGAATATGTTAAAATTAATTGTTAAGAGCTGGAATTCTGCATCATTAAAACATGCAGAGGAAAAAAACCACACTTGTATATAATTAAAACAGACTATCTATATAAGTAAATCAAAGGTAGAGTATAATTTAACTGATTTAATAAATGAGAATATTTTAGCTTATTGCTTTGCCAAAAATGAATGTATAAAATGATTCTTTACCATCTATCAGAGAAGCATTGGTAGAGACCTTCACTACAATGGTACCTCAAGCCAATAAGGGCTTTTGTGACATGCAATTGCCTAAAGACAAAATGTAACTCCCCAACAAAATTATCATCTGGCACTTCTCAACATAAGAGTTTCTAGACACCTTCTAAAAAGAAGCTGCAATTACTGCTTATATGCTTAGAATTATTTTAGTTTTCATGGCACAAAGGATGTTCTGAAATCTGAAAAAGACTAAAAGACCCAGTGTATTCTTTTATTCATATTTCTGAGGAGATGAAATCCGGATGACATTCAGGAAACTTGCTGAACACAGGTTCTTCACTGTTTTCTCTTGGGGTGATAGCAGTTGATGATGTTGTTACTGTGTAAAAGTCTGGTATTTAAGGACCTCTATTAGAATGTAAATCATGACGTCGGAAATTTCTGCCCCTTTCCCCCACCTTGATCTACCATCAGGGAGATCGTACTAACCACTAGGCTTCCATGTATTCTCTGATGATAACGTTCTTCATCTTTTCCACTGAAAATGGGACAGTAAAGTCTATATTTTGTTGGGAAGGAGCTGCCATGGAAGACGAGCCATGCCTACCTGTGCAGTTGCAGCAAGGGGTATCAGCTGAGGAGAGGAGCATTATCTTTAGGTTTTTGATCCTTTTCTCTTTAGTACAAAATACAGAAATTGGAGCATGAGAACAGGTTTCTGAGTTCCTAAACAAATACTTTAATGCTCTACAAAGTCAAACTTTCTATTAAACTTCCTCTACATCCACTGATGAATCTTTCATGTACTATCTGTTTCTTTCTGCAGTGTGGTACACCTTCAGCAAGGCCCTCCCTGACACTGCTGGGGCATCTGTGGGCTATTAGGCATGTCCTCAAATTAGCCTTCTGGTGGTGACATACCATGCGTCTTCAATTCTGAAACACATTTCTCTGTTCATGGAGCGCCTACTTCTTTCCAGCAGTAAAAATATCCATCACATTTAGGTGGTGGACCAGGCCTAGAAAACAGGTAATTTCAGAATGGTTACTGCTGTATGACAGTTCCCCTGTTCCTTCATCCCTACATGGAAATGATCTTAAAAACAGCCAAGAAATACAATTTGAAATAATTGACAGCATAATCTCAATAAAGGGTTCAAGAAAATGGACCAGATTTAGACACAGAATCCAAGTTATTAATTTTCCTTTCTTAAGAAATGTCTTCTGCCACCATGGAAATACTGATATTCTTACTTTTTTTTAATAGGGTGCAAGCACATGATTTTTTTTCTCTGTCCTTTTTGAAAGAGAATTTTTAATTGTCATTTAAGTGACTTTTAAATAATTTCTGAAATTTAGTTTGAAGTAAGTTTAATACAGACTTATTTTTAGTCTAAAGAAATCTTCAGTCTTTTGGTAGAACAGGTGATTTGGAAGAAATACAAATTATGTACATTAATCAGGCAAACAGGTTTAATGTGTAGAACTTTCACAGGCCCCATACATATACACTTCAGTATACAGCTGAGAGTATAGCATGTTCAATACTATCATGAATGAGTTGTGTGAAGGTGATAAATGATCTGCAATAATTCTTTTCAGTTCTTCACTATGTCTTACTGCTCCTGATACCACTTCCAATGATAAACTTTGAGTGCCTCATTTGATCTCTTTATTATTTTGACCTTGAAAGAATCTTTTAGCTTGATTCAGGAAAGCATTTCTTCACCTACCTAAAGGTAAGTAGTTGCACTGACTACTCTCTTGCTTCACCTGAACACATTAAATGTTCATTTTTAATTTCTTATAACAATTTGGAACAGTTATGAGTCTATCCCATAGTCAAACAGATTATATTTATATCAGAAATATTTTCATCAATCATGATGTGCCTAAGTTTAGCACAACATTACCAAAATTAATTTATTTTGGAGTACTCAGACTTATACATTTATTAAAAATAAATCAGACCATGCTGTATACTTTAAATTATGCCTAGATTTTCCTCTTCACTGTTCATCTGCAGACCTCAGAATATTTTTTCCATCTTGATTTTTACCCTCCAAATATTGATTTTTATGACAACATTTTTCCAAAAAGTCAGCTGATTTTAATATTTGAACACTATTTATTTTTCTCGTAAAAAAGTGTCTAATTACTATTTTTCCAAAATAATAAGTCTTTTTTATTATTCTTCAAAATCTTTTGCCATTATTATCTCTATTGCACAAAACAAGAATATGCTACAGAGGAATTTAGTGTGTATGCTACATCATCTTATTTAACACAATAACTTGAGTATTAGAACAATAAAGTAGTGATACTTCTGAGATTCCTTTGAGGTTTTGAATTGTAAGTGCTGTAGAAACAGTGCTGTGAGCTGATGCCAACATATATTCCTGGAAACATTTATAGTAATATAGCTTCAGCAGAGACAGTAATGGTATAAACAGGGCAAAGGAAATACCAGAAATGCAGCAGATGTTATTGATTATATGCCTTGGAGAATACTCCACTTATGTATTTTAAGTCCTGTCAATGTAAATCAAAAGGAGGTGATGTTGTCAGTAAGATATATCAGAGTCAAAATAATGTGCAGTGACAGCAGTTTCACCATGCTGATGGAGCAGATCATGATTTTGGAAATGGAGAAGACATCCATAGCACAGCTGAGGTACTATAAACCAGAGGAAAATAATCTGATTTAAACGTCTGAATCATCGTAAGCTGTGATCAAATTTATGCTGAAAGTTCATACGGCTGATAGGGCCATATCAACTTTGTGTTAAGATGATAGGGCTGCTTTATGTTGAGTTGACTAGCATTTTTGAACCTGATCTAAGTCTTGTTCCTGCCCTAAATGTTTGCACCTTTCATTATTTCTTAGTCTTGTAAGTCTGGAAATCATAGCACTATTTTTTAGAAACTAGAATGAATACCCAGCAAAAGCAAGCATAAAAGTCTTAATTTAGAAGACAATGTTCATTGTCCCTGTGATGGTTAAACACGGCGTAGACCTAGAGAAAAGCTTTTCTTGTTTTTGTGGAGTCAGATGTACAAAGAGCTACATTACCAATTTTGGAATCAATGTTTTAAACACACAAGTAAAATATTACCTGTTTTTAAAAGCTCTCTCACTCTTCATTATGGATAAATCTAGGAATAAATGTTAGTATTGTGTTGTATGAAGACTCTAAAAAAGGAAGCTAAGTATGAAGCAAGCATTTACCTTTTGTAATATGGAAATTCTAACATCACCTGCAAAAATTCCCTTGAGAGTAGAAGATTAGCCCTACAAGTATAAAAATAGGAGTAGTAGAAAACTATTAAGCTTTTCTATAACTAAAGCATATTTAATGTACATTTGCTTCTCAATTTCTTTGAAATTGCGTATTATATAGACATTTATATGAAAAGTTTTTTTTTGTTGAGTAAATAGTAAAAAAATTAAATTATTTGTGATTAGTCAAACAATGTTGCCACGTAATCTGCTGCAAAATAGCTGTAATTTTAACTTCACTAGTGGACATTGAGAAAACTGAATTCCCATTTGCTACTTTTTTTTTTTTTTAATTAACAAACAATGTCTTAAAAAAAGCAACAAGGAACATGGCACATTCTGATGTTGTGTAGTTAAATCAAAGCTCTGCTGCTTGTTACTTAACTCTGAAAATTCAAAGATTACCAAGAAAATCTGCTTGTGGCCAGATATCAGGGGAGATGGATGTGCAATCTTCTTTGTCATCTGATGGAAAATACCATAGCTCCCTAGGTTTTAAGTGGGCTGTGTAGTTTTGAGTAGCTGACATGACACTAATGTGTAGCTCAGTAATTAATAGACAGTTTTTATAAGTCATCTACAGTGACTTATTCAGCAAGTTGCCTTTAGGTAGCCTCAATGCTTTTAAAAGGTTGTTGTCATGGTTTAACCCCAGCCAGCAACTGAGCACCACACAGCCGCTCGCTCACTCCCCGCTGTGGTGGGATGGGGGAGAGAATTAGAAGAGTAAAAGTGAGGAAACTCATGGGTTGAGGTACAGACAGTTTAATAGCTAAAGCAAAAGCCACGCACTCAAGCAAAGCAAAGCAAGGAATTCATTCACCACTCCCCATGGGCAGGCGGGTGTTCAGCCATCTCCGGGGAAGCTCCATCACATGTAGCGGTTACTTGTGAAGACAAATGCCATCACTCTGAACATCTCCCCCTTGCTTCTTCTTCCCCCAGCTTTATATGCGAAGCATGACGTCCTATGGTATGGACTATCCCTTTGGCCAGCCTGGGTCAGCTGTCCTGGCCGTGTCCCCTCCCAGCTCCTCGAGCACCCCCAGCCTGCTCGCTGGCAGCCCAGCACGAGAAACTGGACTGTCCTTGACTGCTCAGCAACAGCTCAAAACATCAGCACGTTATCAATATTAGTTTCATCCCAAATCCAAAACACAGCCTCATACTAGACTCTGTGAAGAAAATTAACTCGATCCCAGTCAAAACTAAGCACAGAACACAAGAACATGAACACAACAAAATATGCCATTTTTAAAAATCATAAAAAGAAAGTGCACTTTCTGAATCAGAATGAAATTTTTCTTGAAAAAAGAGGCAAAAATAGGTGTTAGGAGGTAGATAGCTTTCCCATCTGAGTGTGCATATTTTGTGAGTATGGGGCCAAATTTTCATGTCAATTATATCACAATGAGCTACTATCTGTTGAGCAGCTTTACAGACCCTGCCACGTAATTTCATTTCCCCGTAACAGACTGTAGAAAAGATGCACCACTTATTGCAGCATACACAAAACTTGTATTTATACAAATTTTTCAGAATTTTTACCCAGTCATCCCTCCTTCTTTTCCCATGAATTTTCTTATACTGTGTGCAGAGTGCTGAAGGAACATCCCAATTATATCACACATTTGGTATCAGGAATGGAAGATTCACATACTTTACATAGGAGAGAGACAGGGGTTTTTTTCATAATTTTTCTGTAGTGATTTAATGTCAGTATGAAAACTAACCTTGCTTAAAAAAAAAAAATCTTGATTTTATTATTGAATCATGAGATTGAGCTCCAAAGATTTACAAGTCTCTCAGCTAATCCATGTCCAAATGATCCTTCATACCTTTATTTTATTCCCCCTGCACAACTTGGAATGCAATTCCCAGGTTTATTCTCATCAGGGAATACTTCATCAGGTTTCAGGGTGAAGTCATAGTGCAGGTGTTGATTTACATGAAGTTGCTTCAGGTTACTTTGCAAGTAACCATATGCAACAGTTTCATACTGTGTAACAAATTCAGCATGGCGGTTGTTTTTCGTACCAGTACTAGATGTGGCCCCAGCTAAGCAGCTAGCAGTGTTCCCTCTATTACTGCATGTTTTTCATTAATGGATAGCTGACACATATTAATTTCTTGCTTAACAGTGACACTGACCAGAAGGGGCCGCAGCAATCGATTTATCCATTTCACTCCTGCTGAGCTCAGCTAACAAGATACTCAGGTCTTCCTTCTGCTGCCAGTCATTTCTATCTGGTAACTTTCTGGATACGTTACTCTCCCCACAGAGGAAATGCCATACCTGCTCGTATTTAGAAACATAAGATTTAAATCTAATTTCTTTTCTGACCTTCCCAAAATTCCAGGTTATGAAAGCAGTATTTTAGAATGAAGGATTTTTTTCATATGGATTAGACTGTTAGCCTGTAGTGATAACCAAACTTAAACTAAAAGTAGTCATTCTCTCCCTAAATCTTAGAATGATGCTTTCTTTTAAGAATATAAAATCTCATAGTTATCATTGGCTTTCTATGGACTAATTTTTGCCACTCTATCATTGTTAAACCCTATCATGCTACCTAAGGATTTATCTACTTTTATGATATATACTTGATGAGAACTGTGTTTTAGGTGTAAAATGTATCTGTTGTCCTCATACACCTACTGAGGAAACTAGAGGACATGAACTGGGCTTCCTTTTGATGACATTACACTGGAAGATGTGTTCCAGGTGTGCGTTATTTCAGCAGCTAATTTTTTCAGTTATGAGACCAGCCCCAATCCCACGAAGTAAAATCTCTGAGATACGTACAAACCTCATTATTAACTATTTCAATGTACAGGTCTCTTCCTATCAAGCTGCGTCTTATTAATTTTAGTATAATCTAATCCCCTGATCCTTCAGGGGATGGTAGGATGTATGGATGGACAGATGTGAACTCTACTTTTAGCAATAAAAGATCAGCTTGAGCCTTGAAGAAAAAGGCCCTTCTACACTCTTACGTCCTTGATAATTTTGATAGATTTGGGAACTGATATTCATATAAAAGCAGTGGGAATCCATTTTTCTTACACAAGAACAGAATTTGCCATTTTTGCATCTCTAAGTTGGGGCTCGTCTCTCTGGGAATTAATCAAACAGGTTTTTAATGTGCTTTGAAGCATCGGCTTCAGTTCTAGGCTCTGGTTTATGAACTATGTGGCACTGTATTCCATTTGAATTTGTAGCATTCAAAGGTGGCTGTGAGCCATTCAGACAGTTTTTGATCCTGAGATCACTCTGTAGTGATCCAGCTTCTTTGCAGAAATTACAGCCAGCCTGATCCCAGAGTTGCTGTCCCTTCTCCATGACACTGGGCGAAAAGGCGTGAGCTGGAATCGTGAGCGGTCACGCTGTGTTGGAGTCATGGTTCTCTGACCAGCTCAGTGGACTTGAGGGTAGCTAGCCATGTGTTGATGCAGCAGTGAAATATTGCCTGACGAGAAACATCAGTATTCTCTTTCTTAAAAGCAAATACTTTTGATAAGCACTATATGTCTGTTTGCTTATAAGGACATATAATTACATAAGATATATTCCAGATTCTTATGCATAATTGATTTGTCTACATGGACATCTTTTTGAATTATTATATGAAATTATAGTGTTTAAGGCTATTTGTACTCCTAATAATACCGAATTACAGCAGAAAATATATGTAGGTTCTTCAGATATAGAAAACCATCAATGTAGACTGGCAAAAAAGGCTTAGTTATGATTTCCAGTAGCACACTTATTCTTCATTAATTAAAAAATGTACAGAAAGAGAAATATTGCAATTGAATCTGGATAAACTGAAAAAGCTGGAAGAGAAATTAAAAAACTGTGGACATCTATAAAAAGTACATATTTGAATGCCCCAGAGTCTGAAAACTTGATGTATAATGTCTGCTAGTTCTAACAATTCTCTTTACTTGGCCCTGTGCTTTCTTCAAGTAATATGTACAAATCAAGGGAGAATTTGATCCTCTGCATTACGGTAAATATTATTCTTTTCTTCCTAGAAGCCAAACAGAATTTTGTGGTAAGGGTATTTAACACAAATTTTTAAATATCTTCATAAGAATTTTCTTCCAAGACCTTTTAAAATTGATGGTGTGTTCCTTCTTCATATTACAAATAAAAAAATTGTTTTGTTATTTAAGTTTAAATTATAAAAATTACAAAACATTAAAGACATTAAATAAATCCCCAAATGTTGTTATATTATTTAAACTGTAAAAATTCAAATAGAGTTATTATTGATGATACCTTTTCCTAAATATTGGTAAAAACATGAGGTAAATTCTTATATTAATGTTGAAAGCTAAAAATTATCATAATTTCTCAAACCACTAAGGTACCACCATCTGCCCATCCAAATGGTTATAAAAGATTCAAGACTGACAGAAACTAAGTGTCTTCTATACAAAAGGCAAAGTGCTGCTAATGTGTCACACATGGAAAATATTTAATCTTTTTCTGACCTGAAAAGATCATGTTCAGGATTTTTAAAGGTTACTGTTTACTTTGATTCTCCTTCATGAGAGCTTTTGAGCAGTTGGGAGTTTCAAGAAATGCTGGAAACCAAGCTACTGAAAAACAAGTCAGTTAAGAGTCTCAGTATTGGATATTCCAAGAAAAGTGTTATGTACTCATAGATTCTTTCCCCTGTGTATTTGTTCTCAGCCAAACTCTAGAATTAAAAGAGGTTAAGGATTGTCCTGTTATCAGTCTTCCAAACCAAACAAATTAGGATGTTTTTGAAAAGTTGAATCCACCAACTTCATGTTATACACTGAAGACGACTGTCATTGCATAGAAGATATATCAGCTGCTGGCTCTGGCAAGATTAAATAAATAATAGCTCTGCAAGGCTGAACTCTTTAAATTATAAGTGCTTCTGGAAAGGACAATTCCTGGCATCTCCTGAGTGACAAAGAGAATTAAAGATCCAAGTAAGAGCCTTGTGAAGGAAATTAAGATGCTTTATTATGTGTTGAAAAGTTTGAATTGCACATTATGAGGGACTACGTTTTGCTGAAAGACCGGTTTGGTAACGTCTCTCAGAACAAATCTTAACTCTTACCATCACTGTTTATAATGGCTGCAAGAGACCTGCGTTAAGAATTTCTGGTCCACCATTAAAGGGCTGAGGCAAAGCTTCATTATAAAACATTGTAAGCAGAGTATTATATCTACGACATCATGAAATACAACTTCGAATACTTTAAAACATTCAGTTGTGTTATTTATTTTTTCATATTTTCGTAGTTCTTAACAGCAGTAATGACATCAGAGTCAGGCACTTCCTGGCAGGGATGGCAGAGTGAGAAACTCATAACTTCCACACGGCTGCTAACTGCTGGAAATGCCTTATGGCTCTGCCATTACTGTTTCACGTCCCAGTTAATAAGGGACAATAAGTTAATAAGGAATTGGGTTTCCTACTCTTAACATGTGAAGATTTAGAACTGTAACTACCAGAAATTTTTAAAAAATCCAAGAAAGTATGAGGAGGTTATGAGATGTGGACACCAGACAGAGAAGGGAAGAGCTGAAGTTCATTACAGTCCCGATCCTTATTCTGAAGGTCTGGTGGGACTTACCATTCATTAGAGAGAGAATAAAAAAAAGAAAAAAGTGATGAGTGGAAAAGCATTCCAGTCTTGTGAAGAAAGAGAGTAAGTGGACAGGCTGACTATACAACATATTCATGAGAGCTGTTTATTGTAAAAGACTAAGGAATCCATTTCTCTAGAGAAATACAAGACAAAAATGTGGGATCTCTGGGTCTATATTCAGGATTTTCTTAAGAACAAGTTTTCCTGGTTTGTTGAAGGCTTACCCTAAATTTTGGACTACAGGAGAATTTATAATGTAAAATCAAAAATAAGCTGTTAGTCATTCCTATGTTCATTTTCATGCATAATTGTAGAATAAAAGCTTGGAACAATTTTGAGTAGCTGTATTATGGTTTGGAAAACTAACAGTTAATGTAAGTAATTATTGAATCTGATTTCTGAAGGGTTGCATCTAATATGTAAAGGCAAATACGTTATGAACATGCTGTCTGCAATGGAAGTATTTATGAAACTGACTAAATAAGGAGGTTTCTTCAGTGTTGTGACGCCAGAAAGGGAGTTCCATAAAAATTTAATAGCTTATTGGAAATGAGGATTTACCACTGGCTTACATTTATTGCACACATACGCATATGTTGAAGGTGTGAGCTGTTTTGGAATCTATACTGATTTTCATGAAATTCAGTGTATTGACTGATATTTGAAAAATACCTTCTCAAGAGTAAATAGGTATTTAATGAAACAGGCAACAACTGAAAAGAAGGACTGAAATTTCCAGCTCTGCAGTCTTTCCAGCCTGATCCTTATGTGTTTTACTTTAAGAATCTCATTAGCTAATAAATAACTTTTTTTTTTCCTTTTTCTTTTTCCCCAAAAAGCTTAGCCAGAAGTGCTTTATAAAAATAAAAAACAAGTTGTCTGACTACACTCTTAATAATTATAATTTTTTCCTCCTCATTGTTTAGGCCATAACCTTTATTCCCATACAAGTCTTTGACCCATTATCAGATTCCATCTCTGTGTCCTTCTCCACCACTATAACTGAACAACCAATTTACAATCCTGAACTTTATTCTACTTCTCAGATACAGCTGTTACTGGAATTTCTTATCCTTATAACTAGAAAGCATATACCTATATTAAAATAAGAACAGCAAAATAGATGACCCAATTTACTTGTTGGCTGATGTGTTCTGGCTGGGTTGTTCTAGAACCAAATTACTTGTTGTCCCTACTTTGTACTTTGTGTAAAGCTGATAGGAAGCTTTTAGGTGAGTTGTTCAAAACTTTCTTCTCAGATCTGGCTTTGAGTTTCTTTTAACTTTACTCTACTTCAGCTAGTCATATAGAATTTCTTTTACCATTTGTCTCATAAGGATTAAATTCTGAGAAAAAACAAAAAAGAAAAAAGAATGTGGTCTAATATTTTACAGCTTTATTTCAGGATAAGTGGAAAGAAAAAGAATGAAAACTCCGCATCAGGATAAGAAGAGACTGGGTGTCGTGGTTTAGCCCCAGCTGGCAAATAAGCACCACGCAGCCACTCGCTTACTCCCCGCTCCCCCAGTGGGACTGGGGAGAGAATTGGAAAAAAACCTCGTGGGTTGAGATAAAAACACTTCAATAGGACAGCAAGAGAGAAGGAAACAACAATGATAACAACAATAATAATACTGACAAAGGAATGTACAAGAGCAAGTGATGCTCAATACAGCAATTGCTCACCACCTGGTGATCGACAGCCCATCCCCGAGCAGCAATTTCCGCCCCCCCAGCCAACTCCAGTTTATGTACTGGGCATGATGTCATATGATATGGAATATCCCTTTGGCCAGCCTGGGTCAGCTGTCCTGGCTGTGTCCCCTCCCAGCTCCCCGAGCACCCCCAGCCTTCTTGCTAGCCCGCCAGCACGAGAAGCTGGACTGTCCTTGACTGCTCAGCAACAACCCAAAATATCAGCACGTTATCAACAGTTTCTCATCCCAAATCCAAAACACAGTCTCACATTAGCTTCTGTGAAGAAAACCAGCTCTGTCCTGGCTGAAACCAGGACACTGGGACTGATGCAGTGTTATTGCAATGTATAGTCAACTGTCCAGTTGATTTCTTAGACCCTGTAGCCCAGGTAAAACTACAAGTCAGTGCTTTTGGCACAACACTGCTAGTGACACAGAACAGAACAGAACAGAACAGAACAGAACAGAACAGAATAGAATAGAATAGAATAGAATAGACTATTTCAGCTGGAAGGGATCTACAGTGATCACCTGACCAATTCAAGGCTGACCAAGGTAAAGCAAGTTATTAAGGGCATTGTCCAAATGCCTCTTAAACATTGACAGGCTTGGGGCATTGGCCACTTCTCTAGGAAGCCTGTTCCAGTGATTGACCACCCTCTTGTAAACAAATGCTTCCTGATGTCCAGTCTAAACCTCCCCTGGTACAGCTTTGAACCATCCACACGCATCCTTGCATGTGACATTGACATACAGGAAGCTGTAGAGAGCAATGAGGTTGCCCCTCAGCCTCCTTTTCTCCAAACTAGACAAATCCAAAGTTCTTTTGCCGCTCCTGATAGTACATTTCTTCAAGCCCTTTCACCAGCTTTGTCATCCTTCTCTGGGTGCATTGAAGGACCTTAACAACCTTAAATTGTGGGGCCCAGAACTGCACACTCAAGGTGAGGCTGCTCGAATGCTGAATACAGCAGGACAATCACCTCTCTTGACCGGCTGGTTATACTGTGTTTGATGCACCACAAGATGTGGTTTGCCCTCTTGGCTGCAACAGCACACTGCTGAACATCTCCAAGGATTAAATCAGTACTTTTTTAACCCTCTGAAAATTGTGATAGACTTTCTTAGGTTTAAGACAGCATGGAGATAAGCACTTTCAAGGTCCTTTTTCTGAAACCATATATTAACTGGGACATTTTTAACAAATGACAAAAAAAAAAAAAGAAAATGATGAATATAATAAATGTCTTAATATTTTTATAAATTGAAAAATTAGAATAAACAACATGGTTTTATAACTAGTCTTATTTTAAAGTTGGATGATGTGACTGAAATATCAAAGTTCAAATACTAGGTTTCTCTCTCCTACAGAAAGCTAGGTGTTAGGGATTGAAAACAAACCCATCTGTAATTTTTAACAAAAATAGGCATTAAAAAAATAACAAATAAAGGCTAAATAATCTCAGAGAGGTTTTTTTCAAATTTTTACTTCCTTAAGTGTAATCTTTATGAATAATCTGTAATTAAAAATCTCATAAAGCTTCAGGTTGTAATTCAGCCTGAAACACTAACTGAAAAAGTTCTGAGACATTATCAGACTGATGAAAGATAAATATAACCAGCTCCGTTTTTTTTCCTGAAATAATGCTTGCAGCTAGGCTAAGGTGAACATTGAGGACATGTTAAAATAGCATCTTTTGGTTACAGAATGAGGCTTAAACCTCATACTGCCTTTCACTTTGTGCAGCCATATCTATTACAACATATGCCAAGCGGAAAACTGGTTTTCAAGTTGTTTTTACCCCCTAGAACATTAGACTTACCAAGCATTGGTGTGACTTATGTATAAAATTATGAAAAGCCTTTAGAATTCATAGGACATCAGTAAAATGACTATAACGTCTTTGAAGTCAGAACAATCTCATTTTGGCTTTGTATGAACACAGTTTAACACAGAGTTCAAGTGGACCTTGTTTTTGTTACACATCATCCTCTGGTCCTTTACTGCTTCCTTTGAAAGAAGCATTCTCCACTAAGGAATCTTTTGGTGTTAACATTTCCCAGGCACTCCCATTTGTTCACTTGGACTTCTCCAAGTGAGGCCTGTGCCCAGTTTATGCTGTTGGGAAAATCCTTCATTGTCTGAACATTGCAAATGTTTCGTATTTTTCTGCTGCTGCTTCAATTTCCCTTAGCTCTGCATTGCTATAGTTTTACATGGTAAAATACATGTGAGTGGTCCTGCAAGTGGAACACCTTTCCTATTAGGTGATGCTGAGAGAGATGGGACTGTTCTGCGTGGAGAAGAGAAGGCTGAGGGAGGGTCTCATGTATGTCTATGAATACCTTATGCAGTGACTGAAGAAGTAGGAGCCAGACTCTTCTCAATAGTGCCCACTGACAGGACAAGAGGCAATGGGCACAAATTGACACGCAGGACATTCCATTTGAACATAGCAAAAAAGTTATTCCCTGTGAGGGCAGCCAAACAGGTTGCCCTGAGAGGTTGTGCAGTCTCCATCTGTGGAATTATTCAAAACTTAATTGATGACGGCCTTAAGAAACCTACTGTAGCTGAGGAATTGGACTAGATCTGTGATTCTGTGATTCTGTTCTGGAGAAATTTTGAGTGCTACTTTTTAACAATAACGACTGCCTGGTTCCTAAATGAAATCACATTATTAAATTTTCATTACAGCTACATGGTAAAGTTTGTTCTCCTATGTTAGGCTGAGATTAGGGCTGATAGAAAGAAAGGAGGCTAAGGGTGCAGTTAAGTAGGACTGAAAAGAGTCTGCCAAAAGAAAACGTGGGATTCAGGGGTACTTTGCTGTGAGAAGATTTAAACTAAGTAAGGGGGGTAGGGGTCCTTGTGTTAAGCCTCAGGCTTCCTTTAAGGGTAGATTTAGGTTGAGGGAAAAAGGACAGCCAGAACTGTGGATGGAGTGGGGCTGATAAGATACTGTCAAAGGAAAGAATAGATAGAAAAAGAATTTTGCTGTCAACAAAATTTTGATTGGGCAATGGCTGCAAGGTCTTGCAAAAAGCTTGGCCTGTAGTTATGCATTCAAGTGAAAATACATTGCCAGTCTTTCTTTTCATAAATAAACACTGAGATACACGTAATTTCTCATGTTTCAAAATATAAGTCCCAAACATAATTCTCATATGGGTTTTTCGTGGGGGCCTGTACTATTTCCTAAAAGGTAGTATATCTTGTAGTGAAGTAAAAATACCATGGCTTGCTTTCTTGGTAGGGAGCTACGAAGCACCGAATGGAGTATACCAGACTCGCAGTCATTAGCTATTTTTGTATCATTGTATCATCTCAGGCATGTTAGCTTGAAAGAGTTACTGAAAATAAGTGCTGTAATTCAGATATTGCTATGTTATCTGAATAAAGGCTAAGTTACAAAAAGACTTGACAGGGATCAGGGGGCAATGACAAACAGGAGATTACTGTGGGATGTTTAGGAGACAGTTTGAAGGCACAGAAAAGAGGGGATCAAGCAAGACTGGGGTGGGACAACTGTGGGAAAATAGAAGGAAAGATAATAGAAGTGCGTGGCCACATGTAAAGAGGTGTTGGCTGTTCAGTCCATGTGTCTGTCTGAGTTCTGGGCTTCATCCCCACAATATGTTCTACACTCTTATTAAATCCTATTTTTAACTGTCTTGTCTCTGTGTGTGTATGTATGTGTGTGTCTCAGGAACCATGCTCAGCTTCCCTACCGCCTGGCCCTGGCGACAAGGAACTGCAACAGCCTCACATCTGCAGGTCTGGGACAGAAGAAACCCCGCAGGTCCTGTAGTTAACCAGGTTCACCTGCCTTAGGTAAGTTACATTGTTTGATGTTCTCCATATACCATCTGTTATAGGTAAATAATATAGCGTGCTTATATTTTTCAGTCTTGATCGTAATTCACGTTATGATGTTATTTATTTCAACCTTAGTATTTTCACTTGGGTCTCTGAACTACAGGGAAAAAACACCGAAGGCATGCATATCCATGTTCATGATGGTTCTCAGGTAACTCACAATCACTGTTAATTCCAGCATGTGTGTAGCAAATATTTCACTCCATTGTGTTTTGATCTGTCTCTTTTAATGGACTTGCCATTAAGAGATATTCTGTTCCCTATGGTGGCAATATGCACATCAGGCCTTAAAAGCAGATTTTGGAGTATGACAGAATTGAAACAGAAATACAGGTTTGTGACACAGTTTCTGTTTTAGAAATTACTGTTAGATAAATGTTGAGATTAAAAAAAAGTAAAATCCCAGACAGGAGTTACTTTAAACTTTAATGAAATTTGAGAATGTTGCCTTCTTGAATATTATGATGTGAAAGAAATAGTAATTAGGCTAGGATTATTTACAGATATATTTCTAAAGCTAAGAATAGTATACAAAAAAAATTACGTTAACTTTATATTCTCTGAGTTCTCTCTTCCATTATCATGCCTGACTTCTTCACCTACCCCCAGGTGGAATTCCATAAATGTCTTGCTTCATACGGAGCACTGGGACTGTAGAACAGTGTAAATCAATGGACAATTCTTGTAAGACTTCTCTGGGTTTAGTTATGTAGACTTCTTTCCTTTCATAACTGTGATACACAGTTATTTGTAACAAAAATTGTCTTCTTAAAATAGAAGTAACTTCTGTACAGCAGTAAGGACAATATTTTCAGAGGAAGAATTTTTCAAGGAGTAGTTAGGTGCACTGAGCATTAGCCTTAAAATCCAGAATTTCATGTCCACTGTCTTTGCTCACTTGAATCAGGTCATGCCTTGGTCGTTTCATCCAAGTAACTTTGGTATTGTCTGGCAAAGTATGTAAATCCTGCCAGATGTTTTTTGTTTGCTTCTGTGCCTTAACTATTCCTCATTAGATTAACATGATCACAATTTGTCATGATTTGTTAATGGGTCTTGTCAGCAGATGAGAATTTATGTTAAACCATCTTTACCCTGCCCCCTGCTTGCTTGCTTTCTCATCCATTACATGTTAATGCCACTGAGTCAAAGCACTACAATTATCCCGAATATGTCTCTGCAAAGAAATAGCAAGTTGTTATGATTTAATCCCAAATATATCACAAACATGTATGAGAACATACAAGTCTAGGAACTTGACTTTGTGTAAATAGGCATAAATCTCTTGAAATCCATGAAACTATGCTTATTTATACCTGCTGCAGATCTGTTATAAACAGGCAAACTCTAATCAAATTTATCCTTATATATATTCATTGCTAGCTGCATGAGTTTTTTCTTTGGATTTTCCCAAACATAATGGAAATAAGAATTATAGTTTGATGATATAAAAAGCAAGCCCACAGTTCCTGGGCAAAAACTCTTGCCAGTAATTTAATAAACCTAGGTCTGTGCTGAAGCAGTCAATCAACATCCTTGCTGTGCTCTGTCAATACTCTGTTCTCACTGGGCAGAATGTTTGCCAAGGTATTGCCAAAGTAGTCAAGTGCTGATCAGGAACATGTTTGTTAAATAGAAAGAAAGAACAAATTGGAATTCACTTCATGACACCAGGGGTGTGTATGTGTTTGTATACATATACATATATATATATATA
>NW_010512577.1:838-3501 GCF_000687285.1 Phaethon lepturus | reverse complement strand
CCTTCCAACTGGAACTATTCTATTCTGTTCTAATTTTCAGATTCAAGATTATAAAGTTATTCTTTTTAATGGCCTCCTTAAAAGAAACTTTGTGTCCTGCACAAGAATCATAAAATAATCACAAATCACGTAATCACATAATTCTTGAGGTTGGAAGGGACCTCTGTAGGTCATCTTGTCCCACCCCCTGCTTAAGGTAGGGTCCACTAGAGCAGGTTTCCCAGGACTGTGTCCAGTTGGGTTTTGAATATCCCCAAGGATAGAGATTCCACAACCTCTCTGAGCAACCTGTTCTGGTATTCAAGCACACCCTCACAGTAAAAAAGTGTGGTTTTAGGCTTAAGTGGAATTTTCTGTTTCAGTTTGTGCCCATTGCCTCTTGTCTTGTCACTGGACACCACTGAAAAGAGCCTGGCTCCATTTTGTTTACACTTTCCCATCAGATATTTATATGTATCTGTAAGATCCCCCGATCCTTCTCTTCTCTAGGATGAACAGTCACAGCGCTCTCAGCATCCCCACATATGTCAGATATTCCAGTCCCTGAATCATCTTTGTGGCCCTTCTCTGGACTCTGTCCCATATGTCCACGTCTCTCTTGTACTTGGGAGCCCAGAACTGGACACAGGACTCCAGGTGTGGCCTCACCAGCACTGAGTAGAGGTGAAAGGATCACCTCCCTCGACCTGCTGGCAACACTCATGCTAATACAGCCCAGTAGGGGGTTGGCGTTCCTTGTTGCAAGGGTACACTGCTGCTTCATGGTCAACTTGTTGTCCATTAAGACCCCCAGATCCTTTTCATGAGGTTCCTCTCTGCCCATTTTTCCAGCGTGTTGGAGTCCCTCTGAATGGCAGCACACTCATCTGGTGTATCAGCCACTCTTCCCAGTTTTGTAGCATCTACAAACTTGCTGAGGGTACACTCTGTCCTGTCATCTAGGTCATTCATTTGAATTAATGAAGAAGTTAAACAGTATTGGAGCCAGTATCAACCTCTTTGCCATACCACTGTTAACCAGCCTCCAGATAGACTTTGTGATGCCGGTCACAACCCTTTGAGCCTGTCACTTCAGACAGTTTCCAGTCCACCCAAATGTCCACTTATCTAGTTGGTCTTTCATCAGTTTGTCTATGAGGATGTTATGGGAGATGGTGTCAAAAGTCTTACTAAAGTCAAGATAAACAGCCACTCCTCTCCCCTCATCCACCAAGCCAGTCACCTCATCATAGAAGGCTATCAGGTTGGTCAGACGTGTTTTCCCCTTCATAAATCCACGCTGACTACTCACAATCACCTTCTTGTCCTTCATGGGCCTGGAAATGGTCTCCAGGATTAGTTGCTCCATCACCTTCCCAGGGATCAAGATGAGGCTGAACAGGCCTGTAGTTCCCTGGATCCTTGTTCTTGCCCTACTTGAAGATAGGAGTGACATTTGCTTTCCTCCAGTCCTCAGGAACCTCTCCTGATTGCCATGACCTTTCAAAGATAATTGAGAGTGGCCTTGCAACGACATCAGCCAGCTCCCTCGGCACTCGTGGGTGCATCCCATCAGGCCCCATGGACTTGTGTTTGTCCAATTTGTTTAAATATTCCTTAACCTGATCCTCCTCTACCGATGGCAAGTCTTCCTTGCCCTGGACTTGCCCACTTGTTTCAGGGACATGGGATTCCTGAAGGCAAGTCTTACCAGTAAAGACCAAGGCAAAGGCGGCATTGAGTACTTCAGCCTTCTCCATGTCCTTTGTGATCAGGTCCCCATTCCCATTCATCAGAGGGCCCACATTTTCCCTAATCTTCCTTTTGCTGCTGATATACCTGTAGAAACCTTTCTTGTTGCCTTTCATGTCCCTCACCAGATTCAACTCCAGGTGGACTTCAGCTTTCCTAACCCCATCCCTGCACACTTGGATAGTGTCTCTATATTTCTCCCGGGTCACTTTTCCCTGCTTCCACCTCCTGTACGCTTACTTTTTATGTTTGACTTTAGTCAGGAGTTCTTTGTTCATTCATGCAGTTCTCCTGCGGCCTTTGCTTGATTTCCTGCTCTTTGGGATGGACTGTTCTTGAGCTTGGAGGAAGTGATCCTTGAAAATCAGCCAGTTCTCTTGGACCCCTCTTCTCCCCAGGACCATCTCCCATTGGATGCTTCCATGCATATTCCTGAACAGGCTAAAGCCTGCTTTCCTGAATTCCAGGGTTGTGATCTTGCTTAATGCCTTGTTTCCCTCCTCTTGGGATCCTGAACTCTGCCATCTCATGGTCACTGCAGGCAAGGCTGCCCCCGACCTTCACATCCCTGACCAGTTCTTCCTTGTTTGTATGTATGAGGTCCAGCAGAGCACCTCTACATCGGTTCCTCAATCACCTGCATCAGGAAGTTGTCATCAATGCAGTCCAGAAACCTCCTGGATTGCTTGTGGCCTGCTGTGTTGTCCCTCCAACAGATATCGGGGTAGTTCCAGTCCCCTATGAGGACCAGAGCCTGTGAACATGAGGCTTCTTCCAGTTGTCTGAAGAAAGCCTCATCTACTTCTTCCTGATCAGGTGGTCTATAGCAGACACCGACCAGTGTTGTCCACATTGGTCTACCCACTAATCATGACCCATAAGCTCTCAGCTGGCTCATCACCCATCCCTACTCAGGGGTCCCTGCACTCCTG
>NW_010512577.1:0-828 GCF_000687285.1 Phaethon lepturus | reverse complement strand
GGCAACTCCCCCTCCTCGCCTTCCCAGCCTGTCCTTCCTAAAGAGACCATATCCATCCACTGCAGCACTCCAGTTGTGTGAGCTATCCCACCATGCCTCTGTGATCCAAATGAGCTCATAACCATATAAATACACACAGAACTCTCATTCCTCCTGTTTGTTCCCCATGCTGCGTGCATTAGTGTACAGACAGTTCAGAGAGGCACCCAGCTGTGCTGATTTCCCAGAAAGGGTATGAGAACTTTCCCCACAGTTCTGTCTGGTAGACACTTACTTTTTTATGTGGATATCTGTGGGGTGGGCCCCCTTCAGCCCTGTTTCGTCGATTACAAGGTCCCTTCTGTTCACATTACCCCATACACTTTGCTTGCCAACCTGGTCCACCCCTTCGTCAGGTGTTTGTTGGTCACTCTCTCTCTTCCCTCTCCTTCCTAATTTACCCCAGGTTGGCCAGCCTGTTGGCAAAAAAGCTTTTACCCCATTATTCAGGTGGATCCCATCTATTCCAAGGAATCTTCAATCCTCAAAGATAGAGGGTCCCATGGTCATAAAAACTAAAACCCCATTGCTGACACCAGCTGTGCAACCTATTGTTGACTTGCAGGATCCATCCAGTCCTCCTCAAGCCCTTCCCCCTCACCAGCAGGATAGAGGAGAACACCACCTGGGCTCCATGCCTTTGATCATCGCCCCCAGAGCCACGTAGTCATGCTTGATACTTTCCAGGTCACCCCTGGCAGTGTCATTGGTGCCCACATGGAAGAGTAGCAGGGGGTAATAGAGCCTGTCAAGCCTTGGCTGTTGTCCTGGTTTCAGCCAGGATAGAGT
>NW_010512576.1:0-4876 GCF_000687285.1 Phaethon lepturus | reverse complement strand
TTACCATTGAATTTTCTGAACTCACTACTTTATATCAATAAAATATATTGCTGCTTCTCTCTTGCGAGTGAAATGTGTCGCTTCTCCCGTGACAAACTGGAGTAGTCAGCAAGATGGCAGGTAGTATCACCGATTATTTACAGAGGCATGGAGTGAATCTGAGTCCCAACTTCTCAGAAGAATAGGCTTGTGACAATTGGATATCACAACCCGAGTAGCTTATTGGTCTGGAGGAATAGACACCATAGAGTGAGGTCAGCTCTCCGTAATTCACATTAAATCTTGTAAGTGAGCTCTCTACAGCAGTCACAAAAACTGCTTGCATGCATGAAGGAGGACCCCATGATGTCCCATTATCTGTTACAGTAGATTTCGCAGTTAAGACCACTGATTAGAGGAGCCCTGGCAATTCTTAAAACCTATCTAGTTGCAAAACAGGGTGAGATTGAAAGAGATACTGAATATAATAAAAAATCAGGGCGATAATGCTCCTAAACAGCTCCCTAAATGGGCAGAATTAACGCCTGCCATTGTTAACTACAGCCGTGAAATGGGCTGCAAAGATCCAACATCTGGAAAAAAAAAACAAACCCTGAAGCCCCGGGGAGGAGATCACACCAAGTAAGACCCGTGAAACAGGGAACAGCAAGTAGATCAAAGGTAAACAAATTTAAAAACCCACAAACAGGGTCTCAAACAGGAGCCTAGGAATGCGTTAGCCCGAGGCATTCCCCGAGGCATGATGGAAGGCCAGACCACTGGCGTTGTCTTGGTTCTGATTGAACCATTCCAGAGAGAACTGTGAGGGGAAGGAGCGTTTTTCAACTCCTCCGGGGCCATTCCCCAGAAATGGAGACAAGCCCATCCTCCCCCTTAGGGAGGAATCGCAGGGCATGAAGCAAAAAACCAAGAGATGCCTGGAGGGGGGTAGACCTGCCTGTCCGGAAAATGAAGGCTTATCAGTGGGTAAGTGATGATGGCCCATACGTTTTAATTCCAGTTGATCCTCAGGGACAATTGGGGACGTTTTTGATAGATAAGGGAGCACAGATTTCACTGCTGACACAGGGGGCTTGGGATCTGGGCAGCAAAAGAGCTAAGCTAACGGTGCGAATGGACTGTTGAGTGTTGTACTGCCAAGGTCAATTCACGGCTCCTGGGTACAAAGCGCATGGCGACCACTTGCTTTGCAATTGCAGAGCACCATGAACACATTTTATGTTGTGATGTTTTAAATGCACAAGCCTGACGCCTGCCGAATGCCTGCATGTGGTCCCGCGGCTCAAACACGGACCCCAACCCCGGCCAAAACCAGGAGACCACAGTGCTTGGCACAGCCCCTACCCTCCCCGAGCCAAAGACTGCCAACCTGCCTCAACGCCCGGGGCCTGCTGCGGCATGGCGTGGAATCTCTGACGTCATAGCGGATTTGGGGAAACAACGAGTTATCTCCAGAACCCGCTGCCCATGTAACTCGTCTGCCTGGCCAGTTCGGAAACCAGACAGGAGGTGGCGTTTAACAGTCAGTTACTGGCGCCGGAGTGCTAACACGGCTAACGGCCGGGCTACCGAACATGGCCAACTTCACAGCTATGGATGGCAGTGCTGGGTGTTCTCCATGGTTCCCTTGAAGGAGGTGGATAAAGAGAAGTTTGCTTTCACTAGGGAGGGATTCTTTAACAGACTCCCACAGGGATATAAATATTCACCCATGATTGCTCATGCCCCACTTGTGAACTTTTACAGTCTCACTCCCCCAAGATGTGAAACTATACCAATATATAGATGATGTTCTGATTGGAGGAGCTTCCCCCGAGACGGCGGGGGAAGCAGCAGCGGCAGTATGGCAAGCACTAAGTAAAGCAGAGATTGAGATTCCACACAGAAAATGTCAGGGACCAAGTAAAGAAATAAAATTTTTATGTACTCGGTGGCACGCGGGTAGTGCAGTGATTCCTCCAGATACCTTAAGAAAAATCGAAGAGGTGCAAATGCCCCACTCGAAGGAGTAACAACAAATGGGAACTCCAGGATATTGGAGAAAGCATGCACTGGGACTTTCTATCATTTCCCATCCCTTATATTCACTCTTACGGAAAGGCAAGCCCAGGGAGTGGAAATTAGAACATAAAAAGGTGGTCAAAACTCTTAACTAAAGAATTAAAAACATATCGGTGACTGGGACTAGTAAACCCCCATGACCCTATTACAGCCAAATGAGGTTTTGCCAAATATGCTACTTACTGTAACCTTCTCCAAACTGGTCCTGATGGGCCAAAAAGACCTTTATTGTTGTCCTAACTGTATTTAAAGACACAGAACAACGATACTGTGAATGGGAAAAGTTACTTTTATCTTTAGTCCAAGTAGTTAAATAAGTTGAGAAAATACATCTGGGACAACCTGTGCACACTAGAGGACCATTTAAACCTCATGGCCCACTTGCCTGGGAAGCTACCGAGAGAAGTGGTGCAAAACATAGAATTAGTGCACAATGGATTTTTCCTTCTTCTTAACAGGGTAACCTGTTTGGACTCTCTCCACTGAAACAAGTGTCTATTTTCTCTTACAGCACCCTGCAGGATGACAAACAGAAATGCTGTGTTCACATTACCATTCCAAGCCCTAACAATGCTGCTTCTCTTAACTTGTGGTCAAAGAACCCTATAGTGGCCATAGCCCCAAGCCTGTGTTACATATACCAGAAGTATGGGACCAAACTCTAATGGAGACTTGGCCCTCTTAACTGTAGTAATGCACAGAACTGAGGTATATTTAGAAAATCGATGGAGGAAGGATCCTAAGTGTTTTGACTGACTCCCCCAACTCCAGGGAGTGATACGCCAGGAAATAAAGGTAGGCTGTTGGGTGATAATGGATCCATCTATGAGAGGGCATCTCAAATTGCCGTGTAGAGTGTCACATCAAAGGATACAAAACTTTGTGCTGCTGAAGGGTTAGACTGTTGGTACAATTTTACCTTAACACAAACTTTTTTTGTAGTTTGCCTCTGGAATCACTATAATATGAGACGACCCACCTTATCATTTAAACTTAAAATAGGCATTACTAGGCTTAGTAGACAGCATTCATCCAAAATCCACTCCAACTAAGGATAAGAAAATTCTACTACCAGAAATTTCTGAAATTGGACTGTATGTGATCAAAAATACAGGCCAACAACGAGAGTTATTCAGTCCATCATGGTCTCTTAAACGAATAGAACTATTGATGCAAATTGGTATCTCTACAATCAAACTGACCTGTTCACCATTCCTAAGGATGTCCTATGCAGGACGGTTAGCATGGTTACATGGGCAAACCCTCACTTCTCCAAAGCTGACAAGGAAAGGTATGACCGCTGTTGTAGGGACAGGATTGTGAATCTTAAATATTATAGATGCTGGAGTATTCATAAATAGACTAAGCACAACAACAAGTGATATAAACAAATTAGAATAACTGCTGCGGTCTTCTCTATTAGCACTGGGAACTAACCAATGGCTCTTACCTGATATATTGCCTCAGTGGGAAAGAATTAACGAAAGGGACCACAAATTGTTTGCCAATACATTTGGTGCAGCCCAGAACAGTATTTCCCTAGCTCTTAGTTGTATCCAAGCTCAACTGTGGATGCAATCTATAGTAGCAGCAATTATAAGAGAAGGTGAAGAGGGCACCTTACCCACTGAAATTTGAAAGGTAATTTGAGATAATGCAAATAAATTTGAAAAGTAGTTCCAATCCTGGTGGTATTTAGTAAATTTTACTTATGACCCCATCAAGAATAAGGTCACAGCTTTTGTCTTAGCCGTACACAATGCTTTGGTATATACCATATACCCAATTGTTGCATTAGGATTAAATCACAATAGAACTATATTCTATCCATTAGAATATAGAGTGTGGGCCCAATGAAATGGAAACAAATGGCAAACTGTTGATGTTAACACGTGTTGTACAGGAAAAACAAGGATTTATTTTTGAGAGAGCACCTTCAAAGCCCAAGACATTTGTTTTGACCCTAACCAAATATTTGTCATTTTGAAGTACATCCTGATGAAACACCTGAAACTGTAGTTGTATGTATTGGTAAAGGATGTGTTTGTATGAGAACCTTTTGTGATTTTATATTCATATATAACATTACTGTAGATACAAGTAATCACTCAAATATTTGTGTTTGTAACTGTACTAAAATTATGTGATGCAACTTTAATTATTCAGCTCCTGTTACGTCTTATCAACTGTTACAATCTAATTATATATTGAGTCTAGATTTATTGCCTACCCCCAGCGGAATGAGTCTTACATTGATGAAGAAAATACTACAAGATGATGACCTGTGTCAGCTGCTAGAACATGTCCGAAACAATGGACAAAAAACTCTAACTACTGTTCACCGTGATACAGAAGAGATACAACATGTCTTGGAAAAAGTGAAGAAGGATGGAGAACACCATTGGTGGGAAACTCTTCTTGGATGATCACCTACAGCAACGAGAATTTTTAATTTCATGCTTCATCCAGTTGTGATTTTACTAACTCTAATTTTAATATGACTATTGTTTATAGTTATATTGTATATAAAGGTTTGGTACATGAGAAACCAAATAAGCCAGCTCCAACCACCCAAAACATACAAATTAACACATAACAAATAGCAGTGCTTCACTATCTACTTACCACAGATCTGTAAGCGCACAAACTATCAATATACTATTTATGGCACAGAGGCAAGAGGTGACAATACCACCACTCTGTGAGAGTAAGATGAATTGGCTAATAGTCATGGGGTGGAGTGTCGTGGTGTGCTCCTGCCCCCCACCCCTTCTGCTTGAGCAATAGCCACCAGTGGCAGTTGTGATGGCTGCAT
>NW_010512575.1:66740-70557 GCF_000687285.1 Phaethon lepturus | reverse complement strand
CCTCCAGCAGATCAACACTCCCACCCAACACCAGAGATCTGTGCTACAGAGAAACCCTTTGTCAACAACCTGACTTTTCTTTGGGAAATGGTGAGTCCTGGGCAGGGGGCTGTATAGTACCCAGGTAAGTGGACTTGGGACAAGTGCCGAAAAATTACAAAGAGTTAACAAAACGTATCGTTTCCTAATCTGTTAATCTGACACTTTTCGTGCCATCTTGTTCCCACCGTGTGTGTAGTTAGAGTTTTTCCTCTTATAAATCCCAGTATTATTCTGTGTGGCACCAGTAAAATAAGAAGGCCTGAGAGCGGTGGGATTCTGCAACAACCTGTCCACAGAGGTAGTTAGCACAAAAGGGGTAATTACCTTCAAAAGTGGAGTGCAATCATCACATAACACAATTTCAGTGCTGTAGTTTCTTGAAGTAACAAAGTATTGAACTGGAGATCAGGATTAATTTTAGCACCTTATGTCCTGGCAACCTTCAGATGCGCCAGTGTCTGGCCAGCCACCATCATCAGAGCAGCTCATTCATCCTCAGCAACACCCGCTGCTCATGGAGAAGAAGCAGAGTTGCAGGGAGACGGCAGATGCTGGGCTGTGTTGTGGCTGCAACGACAAAACACCCACTGAGGGAAACATCCCAGTTTTGGAGAGCACGTAAGCATTGTCATGAACAGTGGGGAATTTACCATCATTTCATATCTGCAAACCAAACCAGGTTAAATTTCTGGAAAATGTGGTAAAAAAAGGGTATTTATGCAACATAACCGAGCGAAACCATGTGGTTTGTTACAAACCTGATCCACCAGCCTCTTATGACTGCAGACATTTGAGTTGACACTATATAAATTCAACCGAAAGAAGTGCATATTATTAATGCTCATGTGTTTCACTAAAAGGGCTTGCTGGTGACTAGCCAGTGGTGCTCTAAAACCATAGGAGCAGGTGAGATGCCATCTTCTCCCCTCCTGTTGTTCAGCTGGAGAAGACCCAAGAAGCTGCTCCTGCTGTGCAGCACTCTGCCCCTTTCTCCATGGATCAAGAGGGAGCGCACTGACAGCCTGCTAGCCCCCCCCAGCTCTGCCTGACAAACATCTCGGCTTCATCTGACGTGGTTCTGCCAAGACTTCCCAGAGAATGAGATAACTGTACCTCTGTGACCTGCCCTAGTGATATCGTACAACGCTCTGTCCAGGAGACTTTGCCATCGGCAACACGAGTTGTGCTGAGACCACCGGTGTTGACATTAACCCAAATAACAACGAGGTCTGTAAACCCTGTTTCTTAAAACAGCCCACTAGGTCCTGGCAGAGTCTGCACCAACACCCTTACTCGAGAGCTGGAGTAAGCCCAGCAGTCGTCTTTTGGCGAGCTTTCTTCTCCCTCCCGACACAGTGCGGGATCAGCGCGGCTCCTCAGCGCCGAGCGGATCCGGCCGCAAGCAGCCCAGTCCTGAGCACCTCACTACCTATAGCGCAGCTGGGCTTTTGGCTGGGCTCTGTGTTTTTGCCTTCTCCTTACACCCATCATATTTGCACGGGTTAGCTGACACGTTCTGATTTCAGAGCCTGGTTCCTCTGATGCCCCACAGGGTTTCTCATTGGGCTCATCTTTATTCAGCCTCTACAAGCTTCCTTTGACTGAAATGATCTGAAGATACGGATAAGAGATCAGTTTTTATGCAGATGACATGCAGATTTATGTGAACTTTATTCCTAATTATTCTTTCTCTTCTGTTTTACCAGTTTGTCTTGAGGACATGGAGGTATAGATGTCATTTTTTTTTTCCTGGTCTATATTTAATACTCCTAAAACTCAAATCTCAATTATTGGTTTCAGGCATTGGCTTAAATATGCTGCTGCTTTTTCAAAATCCGATGAATAAAATAACAGTTACCATGGCTGGCTGGGGCAGCGCGCAGTTCATCCCTTTTCAGCACAGCACTTGTGACAGTCACAAATCACATCAGCACTGATTCCATCATTGCAACGACAACAGCTGCAGACCTGAAAATTCAGGTTTATACAGACCTTGCTTTAGGTACTTTTACTTTTTCAACGAGGAAATATCAAATTAATAAAAACATGGAAGTGTATTTTTCCATTCCTTTTCAGAATAATCCAGATGTTAGCCAGCGCTTTAATAGTTCTCCAGATAGTTTTTAGGCAACCTGCATTTATTGGTATTTCAGCCCCTTCCAATAACAACTTGACATCAGAACAAAGCATAACTACAATTCCTTCTAACAGCAGCAAATTCCAGCACTGACATCCAGCTTTGATCTTGGTGCACAAATCACTGGTAGGTGTTATAAACTAATGCAACGAGTTATACGCCTCATTCAAAAAGAGTAGCTGAGCAATATCTCAAGGTTTCTGACACGTTATTCTTAAGGGTTTCTTTTTCTGGTGGCTCATGATGAAAAATGGATTAATGTTTCTGTTCATGTGCAGCACCATACTGCAACACATTACAGCTAAAGAATTTATTTTGCAGTTCCAGATGCTGAAATAACCACTAGTCTGAAATTTAGTGTCTGCTCAGTCAAGGTCACAACTTAGTACAGAACAGTCCGGTGTCACTCCCTTATTTTTTTTATTTAAATGGCAATCTGCGGACGAGATGTCCAACAGGTCATTTTGGTACATCACTAGCCAGTAATAGGAGGAATTTTTTTTAGTAAGTAAGTATTTCTGTAAATTGCTGCTCACTGGCCCTCTCCAAAAGAACAACATGTGGAACCTTTGAAAATATTCATAAACTAACAAGATGCCACGAGTGTTAAAAGCAGCTCATGATCTAGTTTCAAGAATATGACTCACTTTGCCAGGGAACTCTATTGCAGGTTTTGCTTTAAAAAGAACCATCAAGAATTATATAGCGGTCATTCAAATGCTTCCTTTTCCTTTATAAAATCCGCAAGTCTTATATTCATCATCTTTTCATTTTGCTGTCCAGTGACTGTAACACTTATAACCAAGAGGGAGTAAATAGCATGTTGTATGTAAGAAGGGCTTTGCTGCAAATACATGAGAAAGGTACATATACACTGAATTTCACAGCGAGTAGTCATTCTGCAACATTCAAGGCCTGCATGTAATTTCGCCAGAAGAGATGTTACACTACTTTTGTATGACTGAATTAGTCAACTAGCAAATGAATGGGAGAAATAATATCATTAAATACTCTTTCTTCCCCATGACTAACATGTTATTATAAGCCAGGGCAGGTGGGACAGATGGATGGAGATTCACAAAGCTGCATTGGTCAATTGCCATTTTCAATCTCGGTATATCCCCAGATCATTGAGAATAAATATGCAGGGGGAAAAACTCAGGTAGAGTAAATCAGCATCTTTCCCTGGGCTTAATCGAGCTCTACTGATTTACTAGCACATGACATTCTGAGACACTGTTTCCTGTAAAAAATATTTATAGAACAGCTGAGAAATCAAATGCCATCAGCATGAAATGTAATTGAATTTGACAGTATAACTAGGAACGGAAAGGGCACAAAGTTTATTCAGATGCACCTTGCTGGTTTTCACCCCACATTCATGTCTTGAGAAAAGTCTGAAAGCAACCTGAAAACGAACGATGTATGTTGCAGGATGGCTCAGACCTACATCACCTTTTTTAGAGGAATAAATACGAATCATGTGATTTTTCCCACAGGGTCGTTTATTCAGCTGAAGGTCAGCCAGGATCAGCTCTGAACAATTTACTCCATTGAAATGATGCCGGGTGACATTTTGATCCCTCTGCTCATCTTGAGAAGTGGTTTAGTCATTCAAGACTCTCATTAAAATCAGCA
>NW_010512575.1:63398-66709 GCF_000687285.1 Phaethon lepturus | reverse complement strand
TGAGCAGGATGATGATAAGAACCTGAGTTATTGGATACTGGAGTCAACCACGGAGAAAAAACAGGTGTAGTGTTTTTCCAGCAGATAATACGGGTTTTCTTCTTGAAACATAAATGTTTCATGGGAGACAAGTTCGGTGATTTTCTCTTTTCATTTGTACTGACTCCTCCTGTCTTATGTTTTTTGGCATTTATTAATTTTGCCATATGGTATTTTAAATTCCTGTTGCATCCGATGTTCTGCGTTGTACTGGGGAAAGCAATCCAGAAGTTGTATAGTTTTCACTTTCTTAATGTTGAATACTGTATTGCTCTTTCCCCCAACATTTAATGCTTTGGATTTTTTTGTTTGTTGGGCTAGATTTGGACATTTCCACTTTTCCTTCTGATTTTTTGCGAAAGAAAATATTTTTAAGCATTAAAATTCTGTGGGGCAGTTTTCTCATTGATGCTATTCCTAACACAAATGGGTGAAAACCTTCTTGTAACATAAATTCTATTTTTGCTTGTTTATCCAGTGAGCTCACTTTAAGCACCTTTCCTATCATCCAGCCAGGACTGACTCTACTGAAATCAGTTTTCTTGGAGACAACAAATTTGGAAAACAAATTCTGAATTCATAAATATCAGTTCCCCTGGAAACCCAACCTTAAAATTCACATTTATCCAGTCAAAGAACCGAATCATACTGTGTGATCTTAAGTCTGTATCCGACACAACAAGCAGTTTAGCATCAAAAACTCTAAGTGTTTGCACATATCATGCTGACCAAGATCTAATTTACAGAATTTTTGGTGACTAAGGCAGGGTGCCATACAAATTATGCATTTTCTGGTTTTAACATGATTCCTATTGAACCTTAACTTCACATTTCCTATTTCTCCATTGTTTCACTAATCTTTATCTAATCTCCTATTCACGAATGGGAAATGATCATAAGGCAGTATCATATCACCACCATCATAACTTCATTTTGTTAAAGTACTTCTGCAGGAAGTTTATAATTTATTAAAAACCTTTATCTATTCTTTAATCATCTCTTCATTGTAATTGATCCTCTAGAGCTCACAGAAATTCTTCCAAGAGCCTGTTTGAATAAGATTGCTTCAGAATAATGGAAGGCATAAAGGAGCCTATTAAAATTCCCTTTGGCCTTTTTTCCATTATATAAAGCTTCAGGGTGGGCTCGTCCATTAGGAGAATAATTTTGGGTCATGCAGCTCAGAGCAGGGAGTTGTGCAAGGGGCAAAGGCTGGGGACATCACCGCAACACCGTCAGGCATGCAAGGGAGCAAGACAAGTGGCACAGATAACCCCTCCAACAAGCAAGAAAACACAGGGGCATGAAGAGATGAGGTCTGGAAGCTCACACTGAGTAGGTATCGAGGCCAGAAAGAGTTTTGGGAGCTTCAAAGGCTGAGATGGAGATCATCTCTGCTAAATGTACCACTTGCTTGGGAAGCCTGAACCTTTGGTTCATGGAGGAAGGTGTACATGGGATATTGTGCCTTGCACTGGCTGTAGCACTCGCAAATATCTGCTCATTGTAGGACTGAAAAGCAAAGTGTGCTGGTGAACTGCACGTTGGAAGGCTGTGATCCTGTCAGACTTTGAGAGTGCTGGATCATTAGCTGTTGGTGCACTAGAGATTCAAAGAGAGACTTCACTGAAAAGAAGCACCCAGACTTCAGATCATTACCCAGACCTTCTCAGACAACTTGAAAGAGAAAAACTCACCTGAATAACTCAAGTAAATTACCTTCATTGTAAGACCCTCACTTATTCTAGCTCAGGCGAGCTGTATGAAAAATAGCATCTATTTATCATTCTGTTACCATTCTCAAAATTAGGTCTTCAAATAGTAAAACAAAACTTGTAAAAATTATCACAAAGTTGCTTTATCTTCAGTTTGGGGTTTTTTTTCTGAAAAAACACACTACCAGTTCCTATTTTTTTTACTATCAGTTCAGAAACTTAATTTATTTCTCATGTCCAAGTTCCTTCTCTGGAAAAGCTTTTATTGAAACTTCTTTTTTAAATCAAAGCTGAGTTTCACTTTCTGTCTCTTGGTTTAAGCAACAGCAACTTTCAGAGAAACATATTTCAAGAGCCACATGGAACAACTGAGTCAGATTTGGCAATATTTTAATCCCTTTCTCAACTTATGTGACAGTTCCTGAGTTTCTCTGTGTTTTTATACATCTCTTTCCGGTCTTTGGAGGAATCTGAAAATACCTGAAAACGGAGATCTGCATTTAATTAGCTTTTGCACTCCTTTGAATAGAAAAAAAAGGAAAGCTCGGTGCAGATTCAGTTCTAATAAAGTGCTACAACGGGAGGGGTGTTTTTCCAACTTTATTCAAATCCTCTCCTCTATCCTCACAGCAAATATATTAGTAGAACTGCAGTATAGTGAATTCTCTTGACCTTGAAACAGTAAAACCCTGAGTAGGGACAGAAGAACGCAGGCAACAGAAACCTCAACCTCTATTTAGAGAAGCATTTCAGTGAGCAGGCTTGGACAGGGAACAACAATATTGTCTGGCCCCTGGGCAAAACTCAGCCAGCCTGGCAAAAATGTGGAGTTGGAATGAGCAGCCCCTGTGCAGAAATGGGCTCTGATGGCTTGTGTAACCAGTGCCCAACCTGAGGTTGCCTACGTGACTTGTAGGCTGTGCTTCATTGGGTTTTTTTAAATAAGCCCCGCTAAATTAGCAGGAAAATGAGGCAGGCAATACAGCATGTGGATGCCTTAGATCTGAAAAGCTGAAATGCTCCCCTTTTTCCAGACTACAAATTTTCATTTTTCTGAGGTTAGCACTAACAGGAGGTGACATGAGCTCCCATAATAAGATGCTTTGTGTCATGACTTAGTTAATAATGCCCAACTAATTGGCAAATATATGTTATGTGAAACAACAAAGAACCCTGCTTACCACCAAAACCTTTGGAAATGCTGCTTCTCTGTATAATTCATACAGGCCGTCATGATCTTTTACCTAACCTGTGGGAATGGAGACAGATGGTCAGATACATTCACAAACTAATTGCCAACAAACCATGTGTTGTGCAAGGCTTAGATCTTGTCTACTGAAACCTTCCAAGATGGCTTTCTCCTGCCACCGTTCTACAAAGCCATCCCGGCTTGGAACCAGCATGTTTCCAAAGTCACAAAGTCCAAACTACCAGGAAAATGCTTCCTCTTGCATAAGATGTCCCACTATGGAAAGCTCTTTCCCCTGCGCCCTGTGCCAAAGCTGCTCTGCCTGCCCTGGGAAATGCCACATGGCCAGGACAACCTCGGGGAGCGTC
>NW_010512575.1:35444-63385 GCF_000687285.1 Phaethon lepturus | reverse complement strand
CCCCGCGCAGCCGCACGCTCACTCCCCCACAGTGGGATGGGGGAGAGAATTGGAAGAGTAAAAGTGAGGAAACTCATGGTTTGAGATAAAGACAGTTAATAGGTAAAGCAAAAGCCACACACACAAGCAAAGCAAAACAAGGAATCCATTCACCACTCCCATGGGCAGGCAGGGGTTCAGCCATCTCCAGGGAAGCCGGGCTCCGTCACACATAATGGTTACTTGGGAAGACAAACGCCATCACTCTGAACACCCCTCCACCCCTTCCTTCTTCATTCCAGCTTTATATACTGAGCATGACGTCGTATGGTATGGAATATCCCTTTGGCCAGCCTGGGTCAGCTGTCCCGGCTGTGTCCCCTCCCAGCTCCCCGTGCACCCCCAGCCTGCTCGCTGGCCGGCCAGCACGAGAAGCTGGACTGTCCTTGACTACTTAGCAAGAACCCAAAACATCAGCACATTATCGACCTTTTCTCATCCCAAATCCAAAACACAGTCTCACACCAGCTTCTGTGAAGAAAATTAACTCTACCCTGGCTGAAACCAGGACAGGGAGGTAAATGGGAAGGTTTTGGAAGAGCAGGTCCCCATTTACCTCCCAGACAGCTCCTAAACTGATTCGTGCAGCCACTGTCAGACTCATCAGGACTCAGAACAAGCTGGGACTTCTTCAGTCTCCATCGAATGCCAGTGAAGGTGCTACACCCTCTTCTAACTCCTGCTGGGAGAGGTCCTGCTTCTGGCATCAACTGTCCCACTGTCCCGTATGACATGGGAACACACCAGCCAGCAGCATGTAGCGGAGCTTGAGAGAAAGTCTCAGGAAGGGAAAGTGGTCTTTCCCAATCTTTTGGGGTTGCTGAGATGGCAAAGTTGTAAGACGGAGCTTCAGCCGCTCTGCCAGAGCTGAAGGACCTGCAAGTGTGGTGTCACTATCACTCACTTGTTTCGCTTTTTATCTGACATGTGAAACAAAGTCATATCAGGTCAGGTGATGGGCACAAGTCTGGCATTGCCACTGATGTGACAGGGAAGGATGATAGCTTTGGGCTGAAGCCAGGAAAAAAAATCTTACCTATCTAGTATGGCTCCAGCTTTCATGGCTAGTCCAAGACTCCAGCATAGTGGTGTGGCAGCTCTCCTGCCCTGCGGCATGACCTGCCAGGGCTCTCATGATGATCTGCAGGACATCTGTGTCCAGGCAAGATGTGACCCAGTGCTTCAGACAGTGGGACTGACACAAGGCACTGATGGCAAATGCAGGAGGTAAAGGACGACCTCCTGGGAGCAAATGAAGGGCAGCCTTTTACCTGAACCTCAAAAAATGCCAGAAAACGCCTCCAATTTGGTGGCCCTGGACCAGCCCCAGGAGCTATAGGATCAAGTAGTCCCCTTCTTCCTGAAATGGAGACCTTCATTAGCCTACAGATTGAGCTGCCAGAAACTGCCAGCATCTCTTTTAAAATCCCTGGGCACCCAAATACAGTCAGAAATGTGATAGCTTTACAAGTTGCAGCTGTGAACTCTCTGCTAGCTGATGCACTTCTGCTGGTTTTAAAAATATAAATCAGCTGCTCAATTTCTCATCAAAATTTTAAATCAAACACCAGGTTGAGGACCTGGGAGAACTGGCAGAAGGAGGGAGAGCTGCATTATCTGGACACAGTAGGGTGTTAGTGAAAGAGCACTTCTGAAAGGCAAAGAACATTAGGCTGTATTTTTTGTCTTTGTGTGAGAGCTTCTAACAGCAGCTTTGATGCTAAAATGAGAGAGAAAACTATTGCCAGATTTGGTGTTATTTATTACAGGTATTACTAAGGCACTTTCAGACTCGCTGCACACCTTGAGCAGATTGCCTCTTCTGCAGCCTGTTCCCTGTAATTGTTATGATCTGGATGTAATTTTGCAGTTGTCTTTTATTTGCATAGATGAATTGCAGTAAATGAAGGCCTTGTGCGCTTTCATAACACACACAACATGACCTTTGTGGACAAGTATCAGTTAGGCGGAGAGCAGAGCTCCAGCAAAGTCTCCTAGCTGTTTCAGAGACAGGCAGCTATGTCAAGAATACAGAAATATGGAAGCGATTTCTCTGTATTCAGAAGGGGTTGAAAAATGTGGTGCAAGGGGCTGTTCAGGCTGGAGAAGAGGAGGCTGAGGGGAGCCCTCATCGCTCTCTACAACTACCTGAAAGGGGGTTGTGGTGAGGTGGGGGTTGGTCTCTTCTCCCAAGTAACCAGCAACAAAACGAGAGAAAATGGCCTCAAGTTGTGCCAGGGGAGGTTTAGACTCGGTATTAGGAAAAATTTGGCTTAGTAGTGGACTTGGCAGTGCTAGGTTAACAGTTGGACTCTATGACCTTAAAGGTCTTTTCCAACCTAAACAATTCTATGATTCTAAAATCTTTGCTTTCCAAAACCTGCTTCCTGCACCGTGCTCACCCATGTCCAGCAGAAGAATCCACTTGGGGACCTCTGACCAACAGACCCAGAGCTCCATGGAGGAGACAAGTCTGTAAGGTAATATGTAAGTCGAGATCCTATGAACTGCAAAGGAAGGTTGGGTTTCATGCCTAAATGCACCAAAGAACATAGGGGCTTGCAATGGCCTTGGAGCCTTTGCTCCAGCCAGTTCTGCTCAGATTGTTCTTTCTTCCTCCATCCCTCCACAGTCTGAGTTTGCATTCAGTGGCTCTCGCGCGTTCAAACATAGGGGCGACAACCTCAGAGAGCGAATCCTGGACATTTAAAAATATCTTCCTTTGCTGTGGTCTCCAAAAATTCCCTTGGGGAAATAGAGTATGAAAGAATAGATACTTGTGCAGCAATTTTAATCAGGCAAAACTGAGGCAAAGGACTGATTACAAAGTTATTTAGATGATACACTTCTGACTAAAGCTTTGTAATCAAACGGCAGCTACCATTCAGCCATGTAATAACCAGACGACTGTACATCTGCCTTGCTGTGCATATTTATAAAGAATGCATGGCTAACACTTATTTACCTTTATTAGCTACATTCTCCATAATTAACTGAGCCACTGTCAGTATTTTTCAGTGCCTGGGCTAGCTGCAATTGTATTTGTATTAAAGTTGTCTAATCTTTCAATGTCCTCTTGGAAGCAGATGAGGATTTGTCAAAAGCAAAAAGTACACGTAGCACAATCTCAGAATAAATGGACACATCCAGGAAGTTCACTTTCTGCAAACACCAGTTTTTTGGAGTCAAAACGGTGCCTGCAGTGGGAAGTAAGGGTTTCAGTGTGCCGTGCTCGGCTCTAACAGAGTCACAGAAAGAGGCCAACCTGCTGGTAGATGTTAGAAGTAGACAAAGCACCCAACATTGACAGCAGCCTGGAAATCAGCAGGGTCTAGGTGATTTGCTAGGTTACACAAGTAGTCTAGAAGGGTGAGGGATGAATGCTGATTTCCCCAGATCAGTGGGGCTTTTTTTGACCCTGTTGCTGAACAAACCATTGGAGAAAAAAAATCATTTTGAGTTGATCTAACACAATGGTAGGCTCCCTCCACTGAAGCTGTTTTGATGACACTATGCTTGGGTTGTCTTAAGAAGCTGGTTAACATATGTCAAACACTAAAAAGAGATAGGTTGTGGGTTTTTGCTGGCACAGGACAGAACAAAACACTTTACGTCAGAAGGAGCTCTGTAGATGACCAGACAAGAACCCCTCACTAGAAAGATGAATCTTTGGCCTTGCTAAACTCAGCAAGACTTCCCACCTAATGCAAAACCTATTGCTTCAGAGTATCTAATAAGGGTTGCTTCATCTTGGGTACATGCAGGCTGAACCTCTCCAAAGGCATATGTATTAAGCAGAGGCCATCTCCATGGAGTCACTCAAGTCTTCTATAAATTTGTATGCAGAGATGAAATTTCACTGAAGACAACAACATCTGTTCCTTTAGACCACATCTTTATTGACATTCAAATATAAGGCACAACTTGTTTTCAAGTTATTTGGGTTGGAAAGCATGTGTTCTGCGGCTGAAATTGCCACAAATTAATAGCCCAGCAGCTAGATTTTGGGATGTGCCAGCATGGGGTGAGGCTCATCTATCAACTCTTAATACTTCACTGCTCCATGTGCAAAAGTTTCAGCTGTCACACTTCCCTGCACAAGCGGCACTGGGAAGGCAAACTCTCTGGGAGAGGATTGTGCCGTGGGGAGGGTCATCTCATCAGAAGAGCTTGGGGAGCATCTTCAGACCTGGTGTGCTGCAAGGACATCCCGACCCTCCACAGCAGCGACAGCTACACCTGCCCTGTGCTTCAGGTGCAGCCTGGAAGGCAGCTGCTGGTCCTGCCAGACATTTACATCCCACCCCCATGAAGCAGGGATGAAAAAGTGTGCCTCCTCATCTTGCTCTGGAAATTATCATTGCCATATTTTCCTTCTCTTTAAAAGCTGCAGTGCATCATAATTTCCAGCAAGTCCAAAAAGAAAATAGGATTCCCTGTTTTTTCATGTTCAAACCAAGGAATCCCAAAGGGTTTCGTTTTCACACCCGTGTTGTTTTTCTTTTATGTGGCTGGTATCAGTAGCAATCTGATGTCACGTTCCTGCTGACAATAACATTCTTTGCCCTCAGTATGGATTTAATCTATGAAAATTGTATGGGGAGATTGTATTTCCATATGGAAGTTGTCTGATTAATGTTCACGTTCTTCTTAATGCCTCAGAGGCTGATATCATATTGTTTAGGAAGAGAAATTGAAAGGATATATTGAAACTCTTATTAGCAATGTTATATTGAGATAAGGAGGGACTGTAGAAAAGAACCAGGTGTACAGATACGAAAACCCAGATCTTTCCCCAAAGCTCAGGTACTTGCACTGCTATGAAATTACCTCAGTGTGGCAGTGATTTCTGGCATCACTGAGTAGCCTCCATCTTTTCTGGTTTTCTCTGTCTGACTGTAGGAACCATAGGTGTATCTGAGAGAACTTGCTGCATTGGGAAAAGGTCTGAGTCTCCATACGTTTTTAGTCTCCATATGTTTTATCCTCTCACCCTGCAAACCTGATGTCGGCTGGGGTGATGAGCACCTGCCACCTCCCCAGAGGACCAGCACCACAGCTTGGCCACTCTGGCCAAAGCCAAGAAAGAATTTGCCTGCCTAGTAGGGCTTTTACAGGGCTTAGTGGAAGTGGTATCTTGACCTGCCCTTATAAATGGGTGTCTCTGCTCAACACTGAAAGTGTTAGTGGCTGGATAGTTTGGCTATCTTAATTATACCTCCTAGACATGGAAGCCTTTGTTACATTCATGCAATCCACTTTTCGTAGAGGAGAAAAGTATCTTAGAGAGGAAATGTCCTTCCGCGAAAGACTGGTCCTGTTTCTCCTGTTAATTGAAACCATCCAGCTGATGATGTTCATTAGGCATTGCCTTCAAGAGCTTAACAAATGCTATGGTCACTACAAAAGACTACATTAAGTGCACACTGGTTTAGTGAGCATCTGTTGATCTTATTCACAAAAAAAGAAAATTTATAATGATATAACATCAACAATTAAAATTAAGGAACAAAATGAGATAAAGCTGCATATGCAGATTCAGCCTCCAAGTGGAGCTGTTTCTGGTGTTATCTTTAATTTCACAATCATATGCCACTTTTATTCTCAGGTCCTCTGCCTCATTCCTTGCACACAGAATAGAGGCCATTCCCTTAATAAAAGAAAATCAATATTTTGCTTTTTAGCATTGTTCAATATGCCATCTATGTCCTTATTTATTGTGTTCTCTTCAAACTCTGCTCCAAAATCAGAGGTATTACCTACCCATTTAATTTTCTACGTGAAGAAGGGGTGATTTTGCAGACTGGGAGCAGTTGCACAGAGCGCTTAGGGTTGAAAGCCTCCACTAATTGTGGGCATCAGTTCTGAAGCACCAATTACAGTACTTTTAGCCCACTCAGCATTATTAACATGTTCTGGATCTGGGACTTGATACACAGCTGTGAATGCACAGTGCTTGTGCAAGCCCTCCACCAGGGTCACAGGGCAACCACCCAGAAATCAGGGAGCACAAAGCTGGAGAGCGCTCACGGAAAATCTGACTTAGGAGCCAAATCCCACAAAGCACACAGACAAGTGCCTCAGGCAGTGAAACACAAAACCTATGGTTTTCTGCTGTGCATGGTGAAAATCAGGCACCAGAGAAGGCAACCCCAGAATCTCTGCATGCGAGGCAGAAAGCTTCCTAGAGCTAGTCCCAGGGAAAGACCGAGCAGAGGGTATACATGAACCTCTGCAACTTTCCCGATGCCCAAGAAAGAGTGGCTAAGGAGCCATCTCCAGCATAATCCTGAGACAAGAACGCCAAACTCTGTCCTAAGGATGTTCTTGAAAGACATGAATAGGTTTTCCATTAAATTTCCAACAGAGGAGGAGAAGGAGGAGGACTCTAGCGTAAGCAGCTGTGGATAACAACTTTTCATCCTAGTAATGCCTCTTCACCACTACTAGTTCTCCATTCAGTTCCAGTTCCTTCCCTATATTCCTGACAGGACAAAGTATATGGGTACTGCTCTATGGGTTCAACACAGGAGCACCCCAGCTACATGTGCCGCTAAAGAACTGTGGCTCATAAAGGAGGGACTGAGGTGGAGCTATGGGCATGAAAGCTGTGCAGGACCAGCTTCACCTGCATTCCCACTGATGCAAGGGATAACTTCCAAGTTATCCCTTGCATCAGTGGGAATGCAGGTGAAGCTGCAAGCCTGATAACAGAATTTATGGTCAGCCAGATGTCATTACTGACAGATGCCAGACAAAATTGTTCATTTTCATCCATAAATGTTCTGTGAAAACTGGGAGCCAGAACACTTCCTGCAGTCAAGACATGAAACATCTGCTCATATGAAGCTCTGTTTTGGATAATGACCTCAGTACAGAATTACTGGTGAGTGCTCCATTCACAAAGTTCGCTGTTTTAGTGCAAGGCTGAGAATGCACCGATTTGCCTGGGTTATGTCTTACTAAGATGACTGGCACGGAGCACCTTCCTTGCTGAAAACAAAAATCATGATGGTCTTAAGAAAAGGAAACAGTCAAAACCAACCAATGAATGGTGTAAGAGGAGCAAACTGAAGGATGACCATCATAACTCTGCACTGTTGGCTACACCTGTCCCAGTAAATAAAACAGCAGCTAAGCACAAAGTCAAGCTGTGGACCGTAATCATCTACAATCCTTAACTGGAGGTCTGTTTCCTTTGGTCTGCTCCAAACAGTGCTTTAACACAGCTTGGCCAACAGCACAGGGTAGGGACAGTGCCCAAGAGGCAGGATGAAGCAGGTCACCGATTTTATTTACTAACATAGAGATAGCTGTACCGATCCAGTCCACAGAAACATTTGTGTCAGTGCACTGACTGTATACCTACATCTTAACACCAGTAAGAGATTTGGAGAACTTTTTCAGCAACCAAAGAGGCACACAGTGACCAGAGTCTGTAGATCTGACATTTGGAGTGAAAAACCATAGCCTATGTTATCATCCCTGTGAATGGCATCCTGAAAAGCCAGCCCTTTCTTGCAGGTATCCGGTGTTGAAGAGTTTAGGTTTGAAACGAATAGGGGAAAAATGGTGTGTTTTTACATTTCTGGAAGGTAATTATTTCTGCAGCTGCAGTACTTTGCCATTTATCTCCTTTATTCTTAGAGCCTTTCATAGCTCAAGGACAAGGACGTGACACGGGTGATCGTAAATCAGCCCTGCCGTTGCATTCATCACAGCAGGGAATGGCAGCAGTCTGTGTCCTGCCTCCGCACAGGCTGCTGCGGCGCGCAGAACTCCCTTCACCAAAACAAAACACAGGCACTGAGCAGACACTCCGAGTTTATTAGCATGTCCTTACTCTTTCACCCTTCCTCTTGCATTAGCAGATGGATGTCAGTTCAAGTCACTTCCCTAGGGACTCCGGAGGTACAACATGTAAAGCTGTGCCAAAGACATGATGTAGAGTGAAGCAGTCCTGTAACAAGAACAACTCTTTCCTCAGAGGGAAATCCTTTCGGAAAGACTGCTCTTCATGTATGGGAGCAGAAGTTGTTTGCAACAGCAGTCACCAGCAAAATCAGAGGTGAAGAAGTAGCTTGAAAACCTTTAATAATTGAAGGATTTTTTCAGTCATTTTTATGTCCAGTAGATAGCAACACGTTACTTAGACATCCCATGCTCTACACCTCATGCTCAGCCTCCACAGCTGATCTGCCACTTTCTTTTGAATACCTCTTCCCCAAGGGCTTGATTCAAGGCCCAAGGAGTAGGGTAGAAGGTGTCTCACTGATTTTTATGGGTTTAGTTCCAGACCTGTCTTATGATCATCATCTCATGGCAGAATTCTGAAGGTTTGGAGAGTGTGAATTTCTCAGTTTTGAGAGGACCTACATGTGGTGCCTACATTTTCTTCCATGGCCATGGTATTTGGCATTGCAGAAGGAGTCAGTAGCTTTAGAGCAAAGAAACAATGAAATCTCCTGGTTAACAGTACCGAAGGCTGGAATCTTGACTGGTACCTTATCTATTCCTCAGGCACTGGAATTAATCTTTCTTGGCTTTTAGTCACTAAAATTCAAGCTTCTAATCAAAACTGCATATCTACCCTCCCTCTATACAGCAGAGTGGCACAGAGTTTCAGGAGTTGATTCATCCAAAGCCGAGATAAGAGGAATGAATGACTCTGGAGATTCTCCAGACAAAACTTCTTTCCTAAAGAATCCCAGTGCATCCCACCAAACTCTTCAAGTCAGTGGCATTTTTTACCAGCTGACTTATACAGTCCAACCCCAGTGAAATCCAGCCACTGTTGAAGTTATTGCCCATGACCTTGCAGATTGTTCAGTGATTGATTATTGGAGAAAAGTTCTTATGAAAAATTCCAGTTTGGAACAACAGAAAAACCCTATTTTACACTTTCTTGACACTTCACTACATCAAACTCTCATACACTTTCTGTCCAGTGCAGAAATACCATATGATAAACTCATGAAACGGAATCTGAGGTCCAGAACAAGCCAATAGAGCAAATAGGGACCTATGGCCTGTTGATGAGAAGGGTTGAGTATCTCTGCCAAAATGAGTGGCTGCTCAGCACCAGGGAGAATTCAGCCTCAGAGAATCCTGGACTTCTCATCCCAGGTTAATAAAAGCGGTAGCAAGGGTTTCAGATGGCTGATTTGTCTCAAGACACTTACCTCCTACACAACAAAGACTGCTGTCCTATACTATACATTCCAGTGTGTTATTAGTCTGTTTTATTGTGAAAAACACATTAACATTACTTCTTATGTAACACCTTCTGAAGTTTCTTTCAGGGAAAGAAAAAAAAGCATCTTAGGAAGCATTTTTCCAAGCTGATTATGCTGTGTTTCCCCATTATTCCCACTCATTCTCATAACACTCAAGTAGCTACAAAGGGTCAAATGACTTCTGGTTTTCTCTATACACTTGGGACGGCTAAATATAGATCTTGTAACACTATCATCGGAACGAAAGTGTCTGGCTTGTTTTAGGTGATGTCTGCAAACTTCATACCACTGCAAATTTTGCTGGTGGCAGCCAAATCAGTGTTTGTTTAACACGGGCAACACAAAGAACTTTTGTAAGTGTCAAGCAAAGGTTTTAATAAGGAAATAGCAAAAAAGCAACTGAAACTCTAGCTTGTACAGACTGAACACTCCAGGGCTGAAGCAAGAATAAATGCCCATCAATTTTATCCAGTGTAATGGCCTCAGGAATGTTGGCACAAAAGACACTTCATAATGAAGACATTCCTATTTGGATATACACCAAAATATTCGTTTCCCTAATTAAACTTTCATATAGGATTTTTGGTTTGGTTGGTTTCTAAGATTATGCCATGTTGTACATTCCTTCTGAGTTTGAAATATTTATAGCTACATGGACCAAATTCCTCAGATGCTGTGCAGTCTGTATCTTTTACAACAGTAACTGCTGCCATTACAGTGCTGCGTATCTTGTTTATCTGCATGGAGAAGCACAAGAGTGAGATAAGTCTGGGCCCGTTGCCTGCAGATGATCAAAGTTGAGCGAAAGCAACAAGATGGTGTTTTTTTCCCTCTGACTAGAGTGTTAACAAAACTGAAGTTGATGGCCTGATTTAACAACCCTCTAGCCATGACAACCTGCAGCTTGTTTTCACCTTCAGAGATACTTTTTGCTAGGGAATGGACAGGAGGGAGGTTGTCACGGTTGGTCCTGACGCTGCCATGTTGTCATGCCCATCGCATGTCAGAAAATCTATTTAATTCCCCTCTTTGCTTTTGCCAGATTTCTCTTTGATTTTTACAGGGAAGGAAATGATGTCCTACTGCCTGTGCTACAGGCCACATAACTCTTTCCAGATGTAGGAAAAAGAAACAGCTTGGGAAGTTTTGAGAGCATTAGAGCCCACTTGAATGTACAGAGCCCAACAAGGAATATGTTGCATGCTGCACCAAAGCTAAGATTATGATATTTTTACTCACTGGCACGTCTTTTTATGTATAATATTTACCCACAATGCTGTTATATGGACCACTGATGTGCAGAATCAGAGGGGCTTTGTGATGATTTCCAGTTGTTTGCTAGAGTTTTTCTCAGCCTAAGGAAACGTCTCCAGCAACAGCATGCTTTCATCCCCTTCTTCTGGGAGGCTATTCCACAGTTTAATGCATCCCACCCCAAAAGCTCCTCGTAACTGCTCAGTCTGCATCCCCACTCTTTATCCCATCAGATTTCTCTTTGGCATTATAGGGTACATCAGACAACCATTTTTTTCCTTTTTTTAATACTCCTTTGTATTTAGTGAAGAAATGACAGAGAAACATAAGGTTGCACAGCAATTATCTTGCTGCTAACTAGGACCTTCTGCAACCTTCTTCTATTTGTATTAACACCAATGTCAGCGATCTGCCGCAGAAAAATTGTGCTGCCTGTCTCTGCTAAGCTGGTGGACTCAGTAACCTTCTGGGAAGCATCATGACTTCTTTTTCTTCCTTACAGGTGCCCACTGTGTGGGAGTGGGGAGTATTTACCACTCTGATTCAGCTGTGTAAATAGGGACTTTTGGACTTCTGTAATTTTTAAAGCTGCTTTATCAGGGGTGGTGTTTCTTTATTTTTATAGCTACTCAAACCTATACAGCAAAGTAGCTGGGAGACAGCTACTCAAAAGACCGGTTCACGTTAACATAGCTCATGAGCAGTTCTAGCAGTACAGTTGAACTCGTATTAAGCGACTGACATCTTCCAACATGAAATGTTCCTAACTCAATTGTTGTTATAATGTCATAAAAATATGCATCAAAATCTTTGGTGCTGGGCAAATGCAGGCAAATACATTTGAATATGATGCACTGAAGCCTTGAGCAAAAAAGTGAGATGCTTCTGAAGAGCTACTTTTGTTAGGATTTACTGGGGACACAGCACTATATATCAAAGAAGTACTCCAAGGAGCCTCCTATGATTGTAAAATGGCCTTGAAGAGGGAACTTCTTGCATGTAAAACAGAAAAACTATATGCCACTTATCTTATGCTGGAAATAGCTCAGTGTTCAATTTGGATGGTGATAGAAACAGCGGAAGGGAAGTGAGACGGCTCAGGAAAGAACCTGATCTGCAAATTAAAGCCCAGAAAATGTTGTAGTTACTTCACAAGATAAATTCTTACTAACTGACAGCTCCAGCATTTTTTCGTCTTTCTCTCTTCCTATTTTTTTAATTTTGTTTTGTCTGCTTCAACCAAAGCTGTTTTCTTACTAAAATCATAGTGAGAACAACAAAACTTCACTTGTGTCATGTTGCTGAAGAAACACACAAGCTGTCATCATCTGTCATTGGCATCTTTCCTTCTCATCTGATGAAGATGCCCCTTCTGATGCTCACAGTGTCTTTTGATCTTTCCACATTGCCGTTTCCTCTGGTGATGCTGCTATTTGATATACTCACACACCTCAAGTGAACAGTACCCAGCTAGGAAGAAATAAAAAGGACAATGTGTCTTGATTTGTATCACTGGGGTTCACTGAGATGAAAGAAGAAAATCCTGAGTTCAAGCTCAGAAATGGTTAAAGAAAATAAAGTCAAAGAATCAAGGAAAAGGAAGTCACTGATGAAAGAAAAGAGGCCTCTGTCCCTGATTACAAATACAGTGTGAGCTGAGTCACAGGTAGGCTGTACAAGCAGACACACAGAATTACAGTGTTTGAGCTGAGAAGAGATCACTGAATCACTTGTGTGGCTGTCCCATGTAACAGAAACCATTGAATTTCACCTTCATTTAACACTAATAATTTGTGCTTAGGTCAAGTGTAACTTCATTCCAAAGATATCTAGTCCCTGAGTAACCCTGAGGCGATGTGAGATGGGACACAACCAGCACGTTAAGAAATCCTTTGATCTCCCTTTGCCTTTCATATCACAGAGGTAACAACAGCACAGTGACAGGAGGGAAACCTGCATCGCTTCACAGAACACAGAACCATAGAATAGTTTGGGTAGAACGGGACCTTTCAAGGCCATCTAGTTCCAACCTCCCTGCCATGAGCAGGGACATCTTCAACCAGAGCAGGTTGCTCAGAGCCCCGTCCAGCCTGACCTGGCATGGTTCCAGGGATGGGGCATCCACCACCTCTCTGGGCAACCTGGGACAGGGTTTCAGCACTCTCATGGTGAAAAATTTATTTGACTGCAGGTGCGTAGAGTGGCATGATGGCACCATAAAGCACATTGCAATTATGAAGATGATTCTTCTTAATACATTGCAGTCTTCTACCCCTTTCATTAAGTCAACAAGGGAATAAAGTTGCATATAAAGGTTCATAAAAATCCACGGCTTCAAACCTTCTTTTAACAGAAGTGTTACAGCTTAATGTTCTTAGAAGCACAACATATCAATCATTACAAGGATAAACACAAAATAAGCAGTCAAAACTCACATTAACTCTTTTCCTCCGTCTTATCTGTGGTGAGTTGTTGCTACTTGTGTGATTACAGCATCTCCCTACCCTGGGGAAGGAGAAAACTCATTGTAAAAAGGGTGAACCTGCTTGGTCACCAGCACAGTTATATGCAGGACTCTGGGACTAACATGACTTTGTCATATAAATACTTGCAAATCCAGCAATGGAATGTATCACTGATGCTCTCACCATGTTTTTTAATAACTGCCCTTGGCTACAAACACAGAATCTGTGATCAGCTCCCTGCCCTACTCCACACTGTGCCCTGGGAATAGAAAGTCATGAGAGATCCTTGATGAGCCTCCCCTTGGAGGACATGTTGGGAAAGGAGTCAATGCAAACTCTGAAATAAAAGGGGAAAACTCAAATGGCAGATGTCCAACTGTCCCGTTTAACCAGCAAGGGCAGATTAGGGCATCCCCCAGAGCAGCTTCACTGAACACCATGACTTGGAGAGTCGCCCAACAGCAGTGAGCTCCTCACTCTGCCCAACTTGGCCTTCAGGATTTCAACGACAATGCCATAGATAGTACTAGAAGTGTCTCTTTTCTATGTTACATAGGAAATAAAAGGCCTTTGGCATAAAGGCAGGTGCAGCATTTCATGTTTCATGAGTACACCTCACTTTCAGCTTCTTTTATCTATTTTTTCTCTTCCTTAATGGAAGAATCAAATTAGATGTTTCATTTTGGTTTGCTTTAAAGAGGAGATAGGGGAACTTTAAAATAGGAAACCAAAATTGTACAGTTCCTCAAATCCCCACAAGTCCAACATTAAAGTCAGAATGAAGCATAATTTCATTTCTAAATTATAATTGTAACAGACATTTTCATTTTCGATATTTCTGGTGATTACTTATGTCTTCCCACGGAAAACATTAATAGCAGTGGAATCAAACTTTTCACAAAAAATTTTCAAAGTAAAGAAAATTAACATGGCTTGGCTTAGAATCAACTGCCATCTTGCTCTGATTTTCTGTTTTCTTATGCCACTTTTATGCTAACGTCACTACAGCAATTTCAGTGATTTTTTAAAAATATGGGGACTTGGATTTTTGAAGCACACTAAATATGAGGGGAGAATACTGCTCTGCTCTGGGGAGACCCCCCTGCAGGGCTGCGTCCAGCTCTGGAGCCCTCGGCACAGGAGAGACATGGACCTGCTGGAGCAGGGCCAGAGGAGGCCCCAGCAACGCTCCGAGGGCTGGAACAGCTCTGCTGGGAGGACAGGCTGGGAGAGCTGGGGGGGCTCAGCCTGGAGCAGAGAAGGCTCCGGGGAGACCTTCCTGCAGCTGCCACGGCTGAGAGGGTCTGATGAGAATGATGGGGACAGACTTTTTAGCAGGGCCTGTAGCGATAGGACAAGGGATAATGGATTTAAACTAAAAGAGGGCAGATTTAGACTAGATCTAAGGAAGACATTTTTCACCATGAGTGTGGTGAAACCCTGGCCCAGGTTGCCCAGAGAGGTGGTAGATGCCACATCCCTGGAACCATCCCAGGTCAGGTTGGACTGGGCTCTAAGCAACCTGATCTAGTTGAAGATGTCCCATTGTAGGTCATTGCAGTGGGGTTCACTAGATGACTTTAAAAGGTCCCTTCCAACCCAAAGATTCTATGATTCTTGAATGGAGGAACATACCCACTCTCAGCTACATTGTCATGGAGGTCTCCAAAGGGGCTGGGCAGTGCAAGCCTTGCAGTGCAGTCGTGTTGGTAACCCATAGGGCACAGCAGAACAAACATCCTAAAGTCCTCATGGAAAACAAAGGCAAAAAGAGAAGAGACAAATCTTCTGCCCATTTATCTCTGTGACCACTAGTAAGAGAGACCAGTTCTCCAAATCTTGCATCGAAAAACAACATCTCCTGCTGAATTCCAAGAGCAAACCAGTCCTCAGCACAGCGTTTGGCTGGTGGAATTGCAGCCCCTTGAACTGTGCCTCTGCCAAAAATACATTGATCTGTGTTTGAACAAAACCAGCCTGAGAACAGCTCTGCAAAGCCTTCAAAATTCATTGATCCACACCTCAAAGAGGAGACTCCTGTGGTCTTATCAAAAGCAGAATAAATCAAGTTAACACACTACAAATACACAAAGGCTGCTGGTTTACATCTGTTTTAGTTTATGTTATTACTAATAAAAGAAGATGCTCAAGCAGAGCTCTAAAAGAGTAATCTGGTAAGAGCTCTGTCCTGAGGGATTTTCAGACCAAAAATAGCTGAACTCCATCATCTCAGCTGTAGAGCTAAGTCTGGCGTGCAGGGAACTAGAAGTACACCAGAGATGAAACTGGTCCCACTGTGAACCAGTTGATGTTTACTCTTTGCTGACCGTATCTACATAGCCAGGTTATGTGCTGGCGCCCGAGGCCGTTTGCAGGTGTACAGCCCCGAAGTGCCTCCATTAGAGGCGAGGGGACACTTTCTGCTACAGTGACTGGGACTGTGCTGGGATTCTGCTCCAAGTATCCCCTTGCTACATGCACAGAACCAAATGATTTCCAGGAACAGGAAAATAAGGGAAGGCATTTAGCATTTTATGAAATCATTAAGGAAATAGGAAATAGCAGGTGGTTTTCCAGTAACAAAGATATTCTAATTTAGTTTAGTTAGGAGACAAAGCTGCTCTTTGGCATGTTCTCACCTTTCTATTAACTGCATCAATTGAATTTGGGGAACATGCAGAGAGCAAATTTCTGGCTTGATCCAGATTATATCATGCAGCTTACGGAATTGTTTAGGGGTTGGTTAACCATACACATCTATGTGGAAAAAATGGACAGAAATCTCCCAAATGCCACAATGACTTGGCGCTGCCTGAGGAAGGAAGAAGCATCCTTTATTCTGGCAGCTGTTGAAGGAAGTGAATTCCCCTCTACAGCCAAAGATGCCACTCTCTGACTTAACTCTCATCTTCCTCTTCTTAACTCCCTTTTCTCCCCATTCTCCCTTACCCCCACAGCTCTATTACTATTATTTCCTCTGTTTATACATTTGCTCCTTCCTGGACCTTTCTGCCCAAATCCCCAGCGCCTTGTTTCTGTTCCCTCTTACCCCAGAAACTTCCAAGGGACCCCCCTCTCTGACATTTCAGTTTCATGTAGTAGTTATTAATAGGGGTTATTACCATGTATTAGGGGGTAGGTGACAATACAAGGCAAGAGAAATCCATCTTGTCTTGTTCAGATCACAGGAATTTTATTGTTATGAATTTGTGCAGGGCCTGACACAATAGAATTGCAGCCTCGTCAATGCAGAAAATGAATGAGCACTGCAAAATCTATATGGTGGCTTCACTTTGATGCCTCTTGTGTCAAAAGTCAAAGAACAGCCTTCATTAGCTTAATGTTGGATTAACAAAGGTTTCTGCAAGCTAACACAACACCAGTTAGCTGTTGTGTGTCTCTCCCTTATAAATCTCTCTATAACTACAGCCCACAAATCCAACAATTGTATTTTGCTAAAATAACACTCTAGCATTAACTCAGAAATGCAAAGAAATTCATAAACAAAGCCAAACTTGGTGACTTTCCAATTCTTGGTTAACGATGATCTTTAGATGTTTTATTGCAACACACTGAATGCAGGATTCAGCTTACCTTCTACTGCACTTTGGACTCGTTGGTGGGTGCATGGAATTTTTAAACTGTTTTTTTTCAGGTTATTTGTGTGTGCATTTGCCCACACAATCACAGGGCAGCTGACTACATCTACGCTCGTGAAACAACTGTGTGCTATTTGCTAGTAGTTACATTTATCACAAATTACGATTAAACCAAATGCCATGAGTTGCCAGTGGTACAATGCCAGCAAGCTGTACCTGGGGGATTTGAGTGCCAGCAAATGAGCACCCAGAGGTTCTGTTTCTTTCCTAGCTGAAATACAATTTGACTGCCTTTTTAGTTATGCATGCAGAAGAGCAGAGAGAAAGACAACGCGTTAGCCGAGGGAGGCTTTCTACAAATAGGCGATGCACAGCGACCTGACATCAGGGAGCAGCCACCTCTGCCTGGCTGGCAGGCTGAATTCCAGCAGCCCCAAGCGACGTGCTCAGCTCTGCTGCTGGCAGCAGCCCATCTCCACAGCAAATGATGCTTGGATGAGCTTAACTAGATGGGATCCAGCCCAGGATCCAGCATGGTAGGTACCCTACGCATCAGGCATGCAAAACACTAGTAACGTAACTGACCTCTTATTTTGGGCACTTGCAGACTGGTTGCTGTTTCTTGAATGAGACATCAACTTATCTTTTGGCCTTTCTGCCCTCTGCATATTCTTCAAGACTGACATTTCAGCTCTTGCATCCATTGACTTCTACAGTCCTCAGTTTGCTCTGACACTGTACTTTTCTCCTGTCTCCGTTGCCAAGTCCATCCTAAACCTAATCGCTGGCATATTTGTGTATGCCAACAGTAGAGAATTTGGCCTTCAACTAGTTGTCCAGATAGCACTGAACTAAGTCATTGCCAATGCCCTCTTTGGCACCAGTGACTATGTGGGGACACAGAGATGGGCAGGACCTATGGAGATGGGCTGATAGCAGCTGGGAGAGAGGAGAAGGTGCTGCACAAGTGAAGGATCACTGCCCTCAGCTCTAAACACAAGATATTATAAGAAGGTGACAAGGCTGCAATACGCCAACTCTGCCCTGCTTTCTGCAGCGCCTGGGAGCAAGGAGCTCCTGGCTGGAGCAAAGGGTGCTGCTCTTTTTTTTTGCTCCGGCTGCCCAGCCACTGCAGGTTTGCGCTGGTCGCCTCTGGAGAGATGCTGGAGCCTGCACAGTGCCAGGTTTGCCTGAGGAAGCAGCAAACTCCTGTGAGCTTTCATCAGGCAGATGGAGGGTTGTCAGGTTTGCAAAGGAAAGGAAGAGCCTGCAAAACACAGGTGTTGATCCTGAGGAACAACACTCATTCAGGGCACAGTCCTGAAAAAGGCAACCTGCCAGTGATTCCTTGGTCAAAACACTCCTGGTAAGGGTGACTGGGGATGAGCTGGAGAAGAGAAAGTGACCCTGTGAAGACCTTAATCATAACATGAAAAGAGATTAGTAAAACAGTGTGCAATATTTCCTCACACATGCCTTAAGAAAGCATGAGAAACACCTGCAGCCAAAGGTAAGCTTTAGCTCTTAATTTGGAATAGTAATTGGAAGGCGATGAGTAGTCCCCTCACTGGGATACACAACATTGATAATATCCCTGTAGCAAATCTTTTCCACAGCAATCGCAGCCCTGCTATTCATACTCTGCCCAGTAGCTAGCTGGATATCTTCCACTGTGAAACTTTGGTTATAGGTTTGGCAGCCTGTTAGATTTCCTACTCTGGGTCCCTTCTGCAAGTTAAAACAGTTATTCCATCTCCAAAGCGGAATAAAAGAGTGAGAAGGTGGTGTGCGTGTGTCATTCCCCTTTGGATCTCTATGATGGACCCTGCTCCAGGCTGTTTCTTCCAGCCCTTGCTAGGTCTTGCTGGTGAGCAGGACACGACCTCCAGCCATCGCTAAGGGGCTGTGAAGCAATGCCAGGGCACAGTTCAGGTACACAAGAGAGGGAACGAGGCTGGGAGCATGACTCCAGTGGTGCCAAGGAGGTATTTTGAGAGGCTGAGGGAACACTAACACTTAACCACTTCATCCAGAACTGTTTCATTAAACCATACTTGCATGAAACACAGAAACAAGTTTTGGGGGTATAGTCCACCTTGCTGTTTTAAAATGCAGTGGCAGCCACAGGCTCATTTGGGCAAGAGTGCAATTAATTTTCTGTGTGTTACATTTGCTCTGAGCAGCTGCTGTGGGTGCCTGGGACAAAAAAAGACACAGGCAGTTTCTGATCCTCCATCAGGGTTAGACATAAGCTCGGGAAATTCAGGAGGCACAAAAGCATTTATCTGTGACCTCCTGTCATGGACGGAGTGATGCACTTCACTCATAAGAGAGAAGCAGCAATATGTGTATCGATATAAAACAGCGATTTAACAAAGTTTGATAGTAAATGTGACAGTGGTTTAACAAGATTCAATGGCAAAGTACACTTCATTATTTACTGCATGGAGGGCAGGGTAACAGGCAAAACCGTCAGGGAGACTCTCGCATTGAATCATGAGGTTCAGAGAGGAGTCCCTTTGCTTTCTAAACTACTCAGAGGAGTCTAGGTGTGGCTGGATCCAGTCCTAGTCCCAGGCTTTGTCAACAGTTTATGTCTAAAGGATTATATGTGCACAATCAATCTGAGATATAATCTTAGTGAAGCTTACAAAGTTTAGCGAGCTGTCAGTCACTTACTGAGGTTCTGTTGCGGCAAGGACTCTCTCAATATTGAGGAGTAAGGGATGTCTGCAGCAGGCATAAAGTTGAGAGGCATCCCTACTCAAGGGGAGATCCTGTCGTGCAGCCCGCTGCCGTGCAGGAGAGCTCAAAGGGCTCTTGGGCTGCTCAGTCTTTATGGGGGTAAGATGATTGACTCATAGTCATACTTGCATACCGACCACAGGTTTTAGTTTCATGGACCTGCACCGTGGTTAGGTGGGCGCATTGCTCAAATTAGCCCTTGGCTGTTGTGGTGTCATCTGTCTCCCGAATCCTCTTTGAGCTGGATGCAGCCATCACGACCAGACGAATCCATTACAGCCACCACGGGTGGTTATCGATTGAGCATGGTTACAGGAAATAAAGGTGAGGCTGCGGGGCGGGTAGCGAGCACACCGTCACAGCTCCTTGGTACTAAACTGCTCCCAGAGTTTTGGCTGGAGTATAAATTACAGAGAAATTTTTTGGGGAACTCAGTCGCCTGAATCCTTTTTGAAGACCCTTAGTGGTCTGTATCATCTAGGCAAGATTTTTCAGTTACCAGATCATACTGACTTGAACATGGCACACAAATATGATCAAGACATTTATGAGTAATTCTCTGAACACCAGTCCTTCCAGTTGATCATACTCAATGCATGAATTAAATTGCCTGCAAAAAGCTGGAGAGTCAGCAGAGAGAAGGAAGATTTCACCCAGATCTGCTTTCTTTGCTGACTCCTGCCCACAGTCAGGGTCACTGGGGTAGGTGTTTGGGAGCAGGGACTTGCTTTGGTGGGTAGACTGTGTCTCTGCTCAGTCCTCTACATCTCCCTAGTCTACAGGCTTGTACAGCTTTCTTAGTGGACCCAAAGCCCCTCCTGTCTGGTGATGCTGCCAGACACGGCTGTCTGCTGCAGTTCATTACACATGTACGATACATATCCCAGCACTATGTAAATATGACAGATAGGAAAGTATTTAATAGCAAGATTCATTAACTTGACTTACTCTCTTTCTCTGTGGGCAGCAGGTCATTGCACTGCTGTTATACAGGTCAGGGTATCTCCATTGCAAATAGATTCCCTTTAGAAACCACTTTCTTCGGTTATTTCACGAAAATCCCAGCGATTGCTCTGTCACAAATAAAACCACTGTGCTGCATACTAACACCAGCCTTAGGTTTCACCTCCCTTTAAGTCTTCATTTGTATCCTGGCATTTCAGGGCATAATTTGAATTTATAATGACATCATTCAAGACCTATTTTATGGATTATAGTTCCAATTTGGAGTCTTTTCAGTCATACCAGAGTAAGTACTGGATCATCTTTGCAAGAAACTTCCAAATTAATGTATCTGCCAAACTTTATGACTGAATACAAATCAGTTGCTATTAGTGGGAAGTATGACAAGCTCTATTCCGGATGCGAAGAAAAAACACAAGAGGTAAGAAACCAAAACAAAACCCCAGAGCGTTTCTCTTTCTTTTCTCTTTGGTATTAAATTTATTGACAGCCGCTCAGGCCTGGTGAGGAAACAACCCTCTAACTTGTCACTTCTGTGCTGTCTCAGTGGCTTTGCCCACTGGCAGCATTGGCTGGTGCATGTTAAAGCTGGTTTGCCATCTCTTCTCCTTGGCAGAAAGGCTTTTCATGCTCTCTGCCCACTGCAAAATGTTCAGGGCGAGATCCTCAGCTCCATGGGCTTCAGCTCCATTGAACTGTCTGGTTTAGACATAGCTGCTTTGATTTACACTAGCTGAAAGCCTCTCAATCTCGCTGGCACGGGCATTTGGGCAGCCAAGCGGCAGGTATATTTACGCAGCTTTCACTTGAGATTGTTTCAGCACCTCCTCTTGTACCAAAGCTGTTACCTTTATTTGATGAAAGGAATCCAGCCCCAAATATCCTGAATTCCTACCTAGCTTTCAAATGCCAGAAGACATCTTTTTTAAATAAAAGATTGGGTTATTTTTCTGTTGCACCTCTGAATTTTTGAAGCCCATTGAGATTGATTTTATTATTTTTCTCCAATATGTAAGTTTATAAACTTCTCCACCTGCCCACCAGCTCTTCATTGCATTTAAGGCACTTTGTCCACCCAGCTACCTACCAGCTTCTCTGACTGACACCTCTATCCTGCTGCATTTAATGCAGAAACTGGCAGCCCAACACATCTAGTAGCAGAAAACACTCACTCTTGCAAAACCAGATAACATTAGACTATCCTTATTATAACACAGAAGCCTTAAATATCCTGAAAAGCTGTATCAGTTTATTTAAAAAAAAAAAAGTAAAAAAAAAAGACTGAAATAATTCTATACTCCCTTGATGCCAGGACCTGGGATTTGAAGAAAAATTGGAACAAATATTACAAGGCTTGTGCAACCATGTGAGCTAAGCCCACAAGCCTCTGCACTGGTTTCTGAAGGCGGTGTTTTCTCCTTCCCACTTAACACTTCTTTGCCAGGGATCTCTTTTGCTACAAAACTGTTTATTCTCATGCTGGCAGGTGAAACACAGCATATGCCTTTGTCATGTCACCCCATCAGTCACTTGCATTATCTTAGTGTTTTTGCAAACACCTGGGGAGTATATTTTGATAATGCCAGACTAATTAGTTGAGCAAAGAATAAAAGGTAAACCTTGATCTTTATACATTTTTGAAAATACGATTTGACCATACAAAAGTAGGAGATACCTTGGGAATCATCCTAAATTGAAATGGTGAGGCAGAGGGACCAGAATTTCCAGTAACGTAATTGTCATGCCGCTCAAATGACAAATCTCAGACTAACAGCAGCTGAGATTTATTACTTTTTCATTTGCTATGTAAATCAAAGTGAACGCATCAGAAGGAACAAAGGGAGTGAGGGGAAATGCTGTTCAGAAGGTGTCATGGACTAATCAAATGTAATCCTTTATTCAACACTTAGTTAAAAGTAAAAGAAATTCTGTCATCCGGGCTTGAAATATATGGAAACACCAAGTAAGACGAGACAGTTCCCCTATGAGTCTGTAAGAGCAGAGGTAAATCTGTATATTAGGTACGTAAAAATGCTAATCAAGCCCCCATACATGAATGCTACAGGCATGAAACATTTTATCCTGGATGTGTTAAAGGAATAATAGAGAAACAGGACTGGATGGGATCATTTGCGGAGGTCATCTGCTCTATCTCCATGCCCTAAGGCTGGGTCAAACATATCTAAAATTATGGGAGGAACAGCAAGACGAGAAACACATTTACATTGCAGCCTGCCTTCTGACCTCATTGTATGTTATTTTAATTTCAAATCTCCAGGCCAGCAGTAGCCTGCTCTGAATCTCATACATAGCAGAACTGTTGGGCAATAAAACAGTGACAGCCTCATTGGGTTAGAGCCGGGTTATTGAGGTACGAACTTGCCAAAAGATCAAGTAAGAGAGCTGTGAATTGTCATTTGTGCAGAAGTCCTTCACCCTGGGAGATGACACTGGACCAGTGACTAAAGGGAAGAGGGAGGTCCGGCGCTGCAGGATCAGGTCTCCTTGATCTGGACTACAGCTCTTTGACATCAAAGTCCACAAATCTGTGGGAATGAAAGCTTTGAAAGCTGGAGGATTTTAGGGTTTGTGGGGGTTAGAAACAAATATTCTGGTATTTAGAGAAGAAGAAAGAATAAAAGATTTGAGAGATGGCAGGAGAATCATGCCCCAGGAGGGAAAGATCTTTAATGAGTGTCTGTAAGGAAAGGCCAGCATAGAAAACTCTGTAAATCTTCTCTTTTCCATGTATTTTAAGCATCGCAAAACACAGGTCAATAAATATTGCTTTCACCAGGGCATTTAATGTATAATAGAATTTCTCCTTTGCCACTTTATTTTATGGCAGTGACATGACAGTGGAAAAGTATGCCTGAAACTTCAGCAAAGGCAACAAGCATTTCTCATACTGTTCCACATCAAGGTATTTTTTAACGTGTTCGTGCATTATATGAGACGACCCTCAGCACCAGCAAGAGAGAGTAACATAAAAGCTGCAAGCAGTTCGCATGCATTAGGTACAATGCCACATAAGCTGCGACACAGCCTCTGGCAACCTCTCTCAAAGGATTTTGTGCCACTGCAATATGATTTAGAAAACAGAAATAGCTCTGCATTCTGCTGTGTTTTCTCCTGACCTTGTCTCACATACTCTGACCATACCCTTGGTTAAGGTCTCCCAGGAAAGAGAACAAGCTCTTCCATGGTTTTAGTTACCTGTTTCAAGAGAGGGTTTGTGGAAGATGCCAGAGCAGTGGCCAGAAACTGAACTCCTCTACACAGAGCTGCAAGAGCATCAGTTCCTCAGTCCCTGAGGTGTTACCAGGATGGGGCAGGTCCTTCTCTCTCACCCCTCTGCCTCTTTTTTCTTGCTGTGGTTCAATGATAGCATCGAAGGGGGAAAAACCACCTCACATGAGGAAATGAACGCAGATGATCTGCTAATGCCACCTGAGTCCCCAAGTCCCTCTCCAGTGGGAATAATTAGCAGCTTCTCCTGACTTGGGTTGGGTTTCAGCCCATATCCTGCCATGCTGGGGAAAGAACTAAGACCTTCATCCAGCCTATGTGCTGCGCCTATATACCGATCCTTAAATACTGGTCCTTATACTGGGTTCTCCATGGAACAGTTCACAAGCTGCTACAGAGAAAGTTCTTGCTATGTTGATGCCATGCCTTTATGTCACCAGCCAGATGCAGGACTGTGAGACGCTTCCAGGATTGAATTTCCAAGAAGCTGTGGAGCATTTAATTGTGTGACTCCCTTTAGAGTTAATGGAACTATAAACCTCTCTACATTAACAGCAAAATGTGTCCTGTAGGCAGTGTAAGCTTGACATGAACATCCGTTGTAAGCCCTGTACCCTCTTTTACTATTTGTTACGGGGATATTATTGCAACACACCACTCATCCCAATGGCTTTCATAGGAAATGAATTTGAGGTGAGGCACTCAAGATGAAAAGGAACTGCCTAACTGGCAGGGTAGTAACAGATTAGGAAACCTCTCTATAGAAGGGAGGTTTCCATAGGGAAATAAAGAAATATGCAGCCCAGGGATTGCACAGCCCAATTGTGCAATCAAGGTTGTGTCACTCATATCCTCAGACTCATCTTAGGTGGTAGTCAACAAAATAGGAACCATTAAAACAAAGATTGGAGCCTCACTATCAGGCTGCAAACTGACAAATGGCTGAGCTTAGCAGTGTTTACACTGAAAGCATAAATTCTGAGAGTCAGTTCCCAACACCCCTCCATCCATTCCAGTGCTGATTTTTCTTCTTAATGACTTAATACGGGATCTTCCTATAAAAAAGGTCTCTTTAAATGCCCTCTCCTTTGCAAGCTGATCAATGCTAGAAGTCAATGTGGTGCTTTTTTTATTTGACCTCTTACAAGGAAATGTCTAATTCAAGAGGCACCCAACACAAGTTAAGAGCAGCCTTTGCCAGGACAATCTTCCAGTTTTGACTGTCATGTCTCACAGCCTCAAAGTCAGAGGAGGAATGGTCCTTCTAACAGGGGTGCTACCTGCCACGGCTGGAAGATACTAAAATGCCTGCAATGCTGCTTCCTCATGTAGTGTTGGAGCCTGTCACTAACAGGAGCTTTTGGTTCCTGATGCTTTGGCTCCTTTCCCATCATTTCTGTGGCCCCACGCCTCCTCTGCCTGGAACGCATCTCATGTTTTCACAGTTGGCTTGCCCTGCACAAGCCATGCTCATTTTGACATTGTCACCACATGGCAACTTTTGAATTTTCAAAGTGAATTTATAATAGTCACTGTGCTTGCTCTAAGCAGCATCTTCAACCTGAGAGGGTCTGGGGTTTATGAAGGGAGAAGGAACATCTTTATTTCTCTGGTTGCCAAGAATTATTGGAACCTCTCTGCTCAGTTCTCATTGCCTGTGTTTGTTTATCCTGCCTGCTTGCCTGCTTTGCCCCTCAATTAACAAAGTCCTTTATCCTGCAAAATACTGTGTGCAGGAGAGGGAACAAATGGGACAAAAGTCCTTCTTGCCATCTGCCAAAGTAACCCTCTGTCCCTTCCAAGCTGGTGTTTCCAGACGAATAGCTAGAGAGCCAGGGGCACACCACATGGACCTCACCCAGGTCAAACCAGGATCTGTGAGGTTGTTTCTGTAAGTTCATTTTCAGAAAGCTTTAGAGGAGAGGAGAGAAAAATAAACCTTTTGTACCATTCCCCTAGATCCCTGATCTGTGCTCTCAGCTGGGAGTGATCATGGCAGCCCAGCTCAGTGAAAATCTTGGCTCTAAAGAATCTGGCGCAAAACAAGTTTAAGAAATTAAAAAAAAAAAAAAAAAAATTATGTTCCTTTGCATCTGGCTGCAAATGTGGGGATTGTCTCTACAGCTTCCTTCAATAGACAGAAATAAAACCATAGACAGAATAAAACACGGCACCTGGCTTGCTGGCATCAGATGGGATTAACCTTTCTCAAACAGGGAAGAGGGTCTTCGCTCGCAAGCTAGTGGGGTTTATTGACAGGGCTTTAAACTAGACTCAAACGGGAAGGCTGGTAATATCAGGATTACCCATGACAAGATGCGAGATGAAACACCAAGGTTAAAGGGACAGGGTGCTAGCAAGTCCCCCAGCCTGTTGCACCAGAGAAAGCCCTCAAAGGAACAAAAGGAGGTTCCTCTAAGAGGGTGACACAGCTGACAGCCCAGCTGAAGTGCCTCTACACCAATGCACACAGCATGGGCAACAAACAGGAGGAGTTGGAAGCCACCGTGCTGCTAGAAATCTATGACCTGGTTGCCATTACTGAAACTTGGTGGGACAAATCCGACTGGAGTGTGGCTATTGATGGCTACAGCCTGTTCAGAAGGGACAGGCACGGAAGGACGGGCAGAGGCGTTGCCCTCTACGTCAAGAAAGGGATAGAGTGTGAAGAACTGTCTCTGAAGAATAGCCATGAGCAGGTCAAAAGCTTATGGGTAAGAATCAGGGACCAAGGCAACAAAGAGAACCTTGTGGTTGGTGTCTACTACAGACCGCCTGACCAAGGGGAGCCTCTTGATGAAGCCTTCTCACTCCAGCTACTGGAGGCATTGCGCTCTCAGGCTCTTATCCTGCTGGAGGACTTCAACCACCCCAACATCTGCTGGAAAAGTAGCACAGTGAGCTGTAGGCAATCCAAGAGACTCCTAGAGCACATTGAGGATAACTTCCTATGCCAGGTAATAGAGAGTCCTACCAGATGGGATGCCATACTGGACCTGTTGGTCACCAACACATGTGAACTAATTGGTGATGTCAAGATTGGAGGGGCTGGGCTGCAGTGATCATGTGCTGGTGGAGTTTGCAGTCCTGAAGGTTATGGGTCAGGCAAAGAGTAAAGCTAGAACCCTGAATTTTAGGAAAGCAAACCTCCAGCTCTTCAGGGAGTTAGTCAATAGGACCCCCTGGGAAACTGCCCTTAGGGACAAGGGAGCAGAACAGAGCTGGCAGATCTTTAAGGAAGCTTTCCATAGAGTGCAAGAGCTCTTGATCCCCAGGTGTAAGAAATCAGGAAGGGAAGGCAAGAGATTGGCATGGCTGAGTGGAGACCTGCTGGCCAAACTAAAGGGCAAGAAGGAACTGCACCAGCAGTGGAAGCAGGGACAGGTATCCCGGGATGACTACAGGGATGTTGCCCGGTTTTGTAGGGATGAGGTCAGGAGGGCCAAAGCACAGCTTGAGTTGAACTTGGCAAGGGTTGCAAAGAATAAAAAGAAGGGCTTCTACAGGTATGTCAGCCAGAAAAGGAAGGTCAAAGAAAGTGATGAGCAAGACTGGTAAACTGGTAACAATGTGTGAGAAGGCTGAGGTACTCAACAACTTCTTTGCCTCAGTCTTCACTGGCAGTGTCTCTTCCCACACCTCTCTAGGGGATGGGCTGCAAGACGGGGACTGAAGAAGCAAAGTCCCCTGCTCTGTAAGAGAAGATCAGATTCAAGACCACGTGAGGAATCTGAACACACACAAATCTCTGGGACCTCATGAGATGCATCCCAGAGTCCTGAGGGAATTGGCTGATGTAGTTGCCAAGCCACTCTCCATGATATTGGAAAAGTCCTGGCAGTCAGGGAAAGTCCCTGGAGACTGGAGAAAGCAAAACATTGCACCCATTTTTAAAAAGGGTAGAAAGGAGGACCCTGGGAACTACTGACCTGTCAGCCTCACCTCTGTGCCTGGGAACATCATAGTACAGATCCTCCTGGAAGCTATGCTAAGGCACATGGAAGACAGGGAGGTGATTTGAGACAGCCAGCATGGCTTCACCAAGGGCAAGTCCTGCCTGACCAACATAGTGGCCTTCTAGGATGGAGTGACCACATCCATAGACAAGGGAAGAGCTACTGACGTCATCTATCTGGGCTTCTGTAAGGCCTTTGACATGGTCCCCCACAGCGTCCTTCTCTCTAAATTGAAGAGAGATGGATTTGATGGGTGGACTGTTCAGGGGATGAGGAATTGGTTAGATGATCACATCCAGAGGGTAGTGGTCAATGACTCAATGTCCAGATGGAGATTGGTGTTGAGGGGTATCCCTCAGGGGTCTGTACTGGGACGAGTACTCTTTAATATCTTCATCAATGACACAGTGGGATTGAGTGCACCTTCATCAAGTC
>NW_010512575.1:3073-35399 GCF_000687285.1 Phaethon lepturus | reverse complement strand
CAGAGGACCTGGACAAGCTCAAGGAATGGGCCCGTGCGAACCTCATGAGGTCCAATAAGGCCAAGTGCAGGGTCCTGCACCTGGGTCAGGGCAACCCCCACTATCAGCGCAGGCAGAGATGGAGAGCAGCCCTGCCGAGAAGGACTTGGGGGTCCTGGTGGGTGAAAAGCTGGACAGGAGCCGGCAATGTGCGCTCGCAGCCCAGAAGGCCAAATTGTATCCTGGGCTGCCCCCAAAGCCGTGTGGCCGGCGGGGCGAGGAAGGGGGTTCTGCCCCTCTGCCCCGCTCTGGGGAGACCCCCCTGCAGGGCTGCGTCCAGCTCCGGAGCCCTCAGCACAGGAGAGACACGGACCTGCTGGAGCGGGGCCAGAGGAGGCCCCAGCAACGCTCCGAGGGCTGGAACAGCTCTGCTGGGAGGACAGGCTCTGAGCTACCTGGTCTCATTGAAGATGTCCCTGATCATTGCAGGGAGGCTGGACTAGATGACCTTAAAAGGTCTCTCTCAACCGAAAGATTCTATGATTCTATGAAAACACACTAACCCAAACTCTGCTGAAGCCTGCCTGATTTATGGCTCTCAAGATCAGTCCCAATATTTGCCGCTGCTCACCACACCAGCACCATGCTTTCTCTCACTGCAGACACAGTGCAATGTTTTAGCTGCCACTTGCATTTTCTTTTTTTGGAGTAGTGTGTGCTTTCAAGATGTATTTTTGGAAGAAGTTAAACATGTGAAAAACTGTTTAATAATTGAATTTATTTAGAAATGGGCCTTAAAACCCCCCACTGTCTAAAGTAATAGTAACATGCCTATTTTTTGCTTTCACTGCTGTCACTGACCTTTAGTTAGACCAGTCCAAGCAAATCAGTTATTACCTGGATTGACATCAGCTGTGTCTTAGAAGGCTGAAGGTGGTGCCTCTGATGGGACCTTGTTATGTTTGAACCCCGTATGTTATCACAGCATAAAATTTCCAAAGAAAATCTTGTCAATAAATAAAGTTAATTAAAAAAGGAAACACCAAAACATACTTTCCCCAAATTTTTCAGGCTGTAATTTTGAGTTTCAAAATAAAATTTTAAAAAACCTACATCACATAAAAGATAAGCTGATTAATATTAAAGAGGAGTAGCTTTTACAGTTAAGAACAAAAAGATTGTGCCTATCTAATCCCAAACTCAGTTTTCCATTTTCAAAGATTCAGCCAATGTCAATTTAGCCAACACCAGTTCAACCAGAGGGAAATCCCTATTTTTCAGCACGGAAGTGGAATATCAGCCTTTCGCAGCATGCCAGGGAGACATGGGAGGCACAAGTAGATCTAAGAGCCTTTTCTTAAGCAGCCATGACAGATCACACTGTACCATGTTTGTTAATGATATTGCTTTAAATTAGGCTCACACCCAAAAATTGGCTTCCATTTTGTATTTGCAGAATTGCATTGCACTAGCTCATAATCAAGAAATACTACAGAGAGAGAGAGATTTGGAAACAGAGTTCTCAGGGACTTCTCAAAGCCACTTTCACTGGTTCTTATCTGGGAGCTGGTGGTCAGACAAAACCCTACAGCAGAGCTCCGCAATTCAGTGTTGTCCAGACAGCCAGCAAAGTGAACGTATCTCCACAGCTTTCGGTCCTGGAGCTCTGAACATCCCCCTGCACCAGAAGCCCAGATGCCAAGCCTCAGTTCAGCTTCCTACAGACCCCATTCAACACCCCGACCCCACTCCCACATCCCATTGCTCATCTGTGCAGAGCCCTGCCCTCCCATGCACAGCCAAGCCTTTTACCGCACGCTCCTGCCTTTTGCTTAGACACACTTGTCGCTAGGAAAATGATGCATCGGTGCTTGGAGTGGGGTGTGGGAGATCAGCCCGCCTGATCTAACACAAAGCTATACCCCTAAAAGCAGGGACCCCAAAGATAGATGAATTATCAGCGCTTGGCATAGTTTTCTGCTCATGCCAAGGCTCTGAACAGGAGGGAGTGGAAATAACATTTAAAATCACCTTCCTCCCATCCCCTTTCCTGCCTCCCCTGGGTCCTTATATATCTCTTAGCTCTATGCCCAGGTTTAACAAGCTCATACTTTTAATCAATGAAGTCATCCACTTGTAATTAACCAGAAAACTTCAGCCTTGTCAACTGACCTTTCTGTTTGATGGAACAAATATAATTACATTGTCACTTCAGTCTGGTTTAACAAACAACCAGAAAATGTTCTTTAATAAGCTGCCACACTGAGATGGCAGTTTATGATGGTTTAAAAGAATGTTTAATCTTAGTTAATTAATACTGTCTAATCTACCAGAACTAATGAACTTTCAACTACAATAGTAGGTCACTGCCATTATATTCAATGACACGTAAACATTACAAGTTGCAAATTTATCAAAGCACAAATTCCAAAGAATAGAAGTGAAATGTGACCTTTACTAAATTTATATCTATTTTACTGTTCCTCCTATAATTACATAGTAGGAATAAGAAAAAGAATGACCTACTTACATGCGGCAGAAAGTTGTCAGTGTTGGAACCCTACAAATGCAGGGAGACAAAGCACTAAAATTAACAATCGTTAATTTATTATTGTCAATAATGACTATTTATTAAGTCATATGAGTAAGATTCTCCCACCCACTCACACAATCCCCCTTATTATGGACAGTACAGCCATATTATACAAAAGGGAACGGAAGAGAAAGCGATGGAGGGAATTGCCAGCGGTGCCCGAGGGATTCAGCAGCAACGTGGGAAGAGGATCACGCTTCCCTGACAGCTCGGCTGGCGCACAGTCCACAAGCTCACGCTGCTCCTCACCTCGCTGCTGCCTCCCCATGCTCCTCCTCTGTGGCCTTTCCCAATTCCACAGCTGGCAATATAGAGGGGGAAGTCAGACCCCTGGTACGGCCCGTGGGACAGGGACTCACGTCCCCCCAGGAACTCAGAAACTTTATCTGCGGTGTGGGCAAGTCCTGAGCATCATCTTTGGAAAACAGCAGGAAGTATTCATATCCAGAAGTGTTGGTGAAACATCTTCCAGGCTATTCATAAGACTCATTTTTTTTAAAGACAAAGTCAGCAGGTGAAAATTAGGCAAACCCAGATAAGTTTCACTAAGGAATCCTAAAAAAAAAGTTACTTGAGAAAATCTCTTCCCCACTGCTATTAAGTCTTAATAAATATGATAAAACATAAAAAGTTCTAGAAGACTGGAAAAGTCTGAATGTGGAGTTAACATTCAAAAAAGCAGTTGTGATGAAACAAGTAACTTACAGGCTGATTAATCTGCCCCCATTCCCAGGCAAAATAATGAGGAAGCTGATATGGAAATTAATAAGGATTAAAAGATAGGGATATAATTAATTCCATTCAACACCATTTCATGAAAAATAAGTCATGTCAGACAAATCTGATTTCATTCTTTTATGAGCTTATAAATTTGGTGAATAAAAGTATTTGCATGGAAGCAATATAACTAGATTTTTTAACAGACATTACAAAAATCACAGTTACTTAGCATGGGTTGATATTCTGCTACACTATTTGCAGTGGTCACCATGAAAGGTGATAAGGATATTATTTCTAAAATATTATAAATACTTTTGGTTACCTGTGCCCAGGGAAAATGAGAAAGGTTCAAAGAAGTGATTCTGGGGTAGAGAGGAAAGAGAAACCATTCAAGAAAAAGAGATACCTAAGCAAAAGGCAACGTTGCAGCCAGTGTGTACGATTTGATGACTATGGTGATATCCTGGGAAGGGACCTGCTGACCCACCCTGTCTGCTGTTCCCAAAATGTGAACCTCTTCCAACACCTGTAAAGTCCACGGTGTGTGCATGTAGAACTGGCCACATCACAGACCAGTGCTCATTACCATCAGTAACGTGATGATGAAATTTGCAGATATACCAAGATCAGCAGAATGGTAAATAATGCTGAGGTCCAGGTATTTACAGAGCGCAATGGACTTGAATAAGGCAGGACTACTTGAGCAGGAACGTTTAATTACAGTCTTGTTCAGGGTCATACATCTGGTCATACCTCTGAAATAAGGACCATGCTATGGAAAGCAATGACTGGAAATTGCGATGGGTTTATAGCAGAAAACAGCAATTCAGCATAACTTTCTAATATGCTACTGAGACCCAGGCAGCAACCTTTGGGTGCATGCATAGGTAGGATTGCAGAAAGAGAGAACAGATAATTTTATTTCTGCATATAGCACTGGGGAGACTGCACAGCCATGCTGAGCACAGTTCTGGGATTCACGTTTATAAAAGACAGCTAGAAAATATTAAAAGGTGCACAAAAGGCCTGAAAAAACCTTCCATGGGCCAGAAATAAAATTCCTTGCAGGGAGCTTGTCCTGCACACATTAGCAAAAAAGCCAGACTGAGAGGCAAAGAAGTACTGGATTGTTAACTGTTCCTCTAAGCCAATGGAGGAGGCAGCGGGAACTGGAAGGAAAGGCTGGAGACTGGAACAAGACAAGTACCAGGGAGAAGTCACCCACACGTTTGAACAACAAGGGCAATTAGCTGCAGGAGCAGAGTGAAGGCATCTCCCTCCCTCTGTGCAGCTGGGAACAGAACAGCATCCTCCGGGCCAGACACGAGTCTCACCAACAGCAAATGGAGCAAAATCCAACGGCCCACGGCAGACTAGGGGAATCATCCTGCCTGCTTTAACCTGCATGAGTCTGCCAATAAATTAATCTAGGATTTGCATCATTATAGCACATAGGAAGGCTAGCCATAAACTAGATTTCTATACCCCAAAGTACTATATTAACACCAGTCCAAATGCCACACTTGCTAAGATAGTTTGGTTACTTGATGGATTTGGAGATCTCTACAATTGATGAGGTTAAAAAAGGCTTTGGTGCCTTGCATGAATTAGAGGGGTTTTGCTGCCAGATGTGATATGCTTTCTTAAACTAAGGTAAATTTGGCCCTTAGCAGAGGGCCATACTTATACATGAAGACAGAGATAGAAAGTTAGAGGATTGGCTTAGACTTTATTGAAGCAGCAGAGTTGAAGATAACTCACCTGAATTGAATGACTGATGGACAGACTGATTGATTATTGTTCATTAGCTTCTAGATTCCAAAGCTGGGAGTCAGAGATGGGAAGCCAGAGGCTGGGGTCAGCGATACCAACAGATGATCAGTAGCCCAGAGTGTGAGCTACATTGCATTTCTTGGGTTTTTTTCTCCTCATTTCTCCCACAGCACTGGGAGGGGATACAGATTTGGGAGTAGAGAGTGTGTCCTGAGAGTTACATACCTTGGGCTTGGAAGGGGCAGTTAGGGAAGGTCAGCAAATATCAGAATAAAAGACTTCAGTCCTTTTGGATCAAGTGCGGTTATGAGGCTCTCAGCTGGAGCTATTCCCCAAGTCAAAGCCAAGACCACATCACAAGTGCTTTGAAGGTACGTTTCTCACAGGGTATGGGGCAAAATTTGATCATTTACAAAAGATATGTTAGGAAAAACCTGCACACCTTCAAAATCTGATCGGGATTTGAAGACCCCTGAACTTGGCAATGAGTGGTAATTGACAATTTGCACCTGTGGAAGGTGCTCGGTGAATCATATCCCAGACTTTGGAGAGCAAAGACAAACATAATCAAGGACAGATGTAAAAGAAAGAACGTAAATACAGTATTGGTCTTACAGAGGCTATGAGATAGTGAAACCAGCATGTGAGTACCTTTGGCCCAGAGGGAGCCATTACTCATCTACATGTTTCTCATCATCACATCTCTACAATAGAGGAGATAGTCCTTCCCTTGCCTATTGAGACTGGGATGTCCCTGTAACAGAGAATTTTTCTTTTCACACTGAGATAATTCAGAAAATCTGTGATAGAGCTAGAACGTGAGCTCAGATCCTACTCAAATATCTTTCATTCAAGGTTCACTTTCCAAAATTATTGAACTATTTTGCGCCAATTCTTGGACCACCGCCCTCCATCCTACCAGCACCTCACCTGTATGAGACACACATCTCACACCAGACAAGCTGTTCTTCACAGATGTCAAAGCCTCTCCACCAACTGTACAGAAAGCCAAGATTACAGATTTAGGATAAGTGGCAATTTTTAAGATGTCTAAGCTGGGTTATAACAAATGCCACCAAAGATAATGGGAAAAAAAAATATGGAAGTAGGTCTCTATGCTGACGTAAAATAGATTTTTCTTATTATTATTCTTTTTGCCTCCTTAAAGTTCATCATTATATAAAGTTTGAAAGCTCACTGGCATGATCAGCTTTGATTATTTTCATTTGATTTTCTCACTACACTTTTTCCTCTCCACTTCTCTTATTCATTGTGTTATTATATCCTTAAAAGGTATTTTAAATTAATTTACTGCACTCTGTGAACACTAGTAAAAATATTAGCTTTCAAAGAGTTATGTCAATGAGGAAAGCATGTTCATTCTTCCTTGAAGAAAGTATATTATAAAAACTATAACCCATAAAACAAAACTCACTTGTATTTTTCTGCTCTTTAAATCCATCGCTGAGCTAATGCAAGGAAATTTAGCACTTAATTTATAATAAATATGCATGGAAAAACCACAACATCTCACCAAACAGGCATATTTACAGTGTCAGCCAGGAGGAAATTATTAGCGTATCAAAGGAAATGGTCATGCTCGGCAGCAAATACAAAGTGTGCTGATGCAAATTTGTATGAAAATTATTTGGGTTTTTTAATATTACTATGGAAAGCCATGGTGCTGCAGCTGGCCATGCCACTACAGCTATAATTTTGGCATGAAAACAGAAATTGACTGCTAATCTTTTTTAGCTCCCAGGTTGCAAACACCTTTCTACCACAAAATTTAAGACTTAGAGCTCTTTCTAAATCACAGAATCATAGAATGGGTTGGGTTGGAAGGGACCTTTAAAGGTCATCTCATCCAACTCCCCTGCAGTAAGCAGGGACACCTTCCATGAGATCAGGTGGCTCAGAGCCCCGTCCAACCTGACCTGGAAAGTTTCCAGGGATGGGGCATCTACCACCTCTCTGGGCAACCTGTGCCAGTAAAGAACTGGTCTGGACAGAAAGGAAATCCTTTTTTTAATGGGTAGCAGAATCAAGATGGTTTTCATGTGTTTGCCAAAAGGAGGAGGTGACTAACGAACCCAGAATCAAGAGCCACTGAGCTACGGGATTCCATCTTTTTTCTCATTTGCTTTCTCCTTCTCTTTCTTACGTTTCCTCTCCTTTACTCCCATTCCACATAGGCTTGATGAAAACAAACAACCCTCTCATTCTTTCCCTTAAAATGTCCCTGTGTCTCATAATCAGCTCCAGAAAGCAGAAACTAAAGGGATATTTGTCTAAGGTGACATTTTCCAGCAACTTGGTGTATCAGGTAGGAAAAGCCGCATCAAGAACAAACCTGTGTGCTTTAAATTAGCTACTACCCCACCACTAGGCAGACCACTGAAGCATACTGAAAACCCAGAGAGGATCAAGTTCCCTACATCTCTGCCAGCCACTTTGCTTCCAAACATTTTCAATGTCAAAAAAATTGCAAGAGCTTCCAAAAAACCAATAACAACGTGATTATTTTGACAACCAAAATAGGAAACAACTGGAATGTAAAGGGCTTAAAAATAATAAAAGTGTCAGAAAAAGAAAGCCCTCAGAATGGCCAGACAGAGATAGGTCGAAGGGAAGAGTGAGGCAGGGTCAGCAGGAGGAGCTTCAGAGAGGAAGGAAATCCACCCTAGCAGGGAGAATCCACCCATGCATATAAATGGAAGAAACCACAGACGTATGACTCTCCATGGTGGAGATTTTATGGGCATGTAGTACTGGAACCAGCCACGGTGTTCCCAGTCTGTGGGGTTTTTACTTAAAACTGCTGCAGGAGCTCACGGCATTTCAGCCACCAGCACCGGAGGAGTACGTGCATCAGAAGCACTTTCTATATCACTTTTTGGCGAGCGACTTGACAGTGATGGGCACAGAGGCCATATTGCACATGCGTATGAATAAGGCGTATTTGAGCGCTGGATTTGCAGCTTTTCACCATCATGTCGCACTTGTTCGCTTTTAAGTCCTGACTGCCTGACCTTCACTCTGAAGTGACAAAGGAGTGACCTTCACTCTGAAGTGACAAAGTGGTGTTTTATACAGGTGGAAAAGAACTGGTCTGAAGTGGAGAGAAGGCAAAAGTTACTTTCAGTGTATCTGTAAACTAATGGGTATTGTGACTGACTTGTGAAATTGCTTTCAGCAGGCTCTGCTCATGCAGTATCTTAAAACCTATCAATACACTAAATTCAGCCTCAAGTTCCTATTGATAGCCCAATAAAGCTGTCAGAATAAAATGTTTGCAAAAGAAATTTCCATTGAAAGTTGTCTTCTGCCAGAGTCTTAAAAGTACAATTGTTTTATCCAAGTCCATAGTAGCATAGGAAGTGAATGTAAATTGATTTGAGGGGGAAAATATGCCAAGACTGTAATTCTCTTTCTTCAAGTAAATGGATTCCTTTTAATAGGCAGAGAGTTCCAGCATTATTAATTAAGACACTGCAGACAGGAGAGGAGTTGATTTTAGAAGTTTTTGAGATCAGCTACAATGTATTAGGTTTGATGCCAATGCAAATTATTTCTGCCAGAAGCTTTGAAACAGATCTTGATTTTTCTTCATTCTTTGCTCCCTGTATTTTGAAAAAGAATAAACCTGTCCAGGAAAGGAACAACCTTTTGGTCTGCCTTTAAAGTCCTGCAATTTTTTTTTTTTTTTTTAAATGACAACTAAACCCACGGATGATAATCCAAACAGCATGAAAATAAAGAGAACCTCTCTTTTACTGAACTCAAAAGGCACTTTCTTTGCAGTAGTTGTGTTCCTAAGAATGCAGTTGGGTGGTAGTCTGAAAAACATTAAACCTTCCCAATGATTTCCATTGAAATGATCATCCTGAAAGCTCTAGCACAGTCCTCACCAGGCTATATATGAGAATGTTTATTTTTGTTATTCCTATTATTTTTATTATTCAGTAAAAGTATTGAGTAAAAACAAGCTTAGTCTAAATGAACAAAATTGTGGGTTTTGTGCTCAGAGAAAAAAGGCAGCAGGAAAAAAAATGTACCCCACTGAGCACAGCTAAAACAATACCATGAGCAAATTATATACTTCAGTCACTGTTAGTAGCTCTCACAGTTGCATCTTTAAAATTAGGATATATTGTTTTCTTAAAGCTCTAAAAGACTAGAATTTAATTTCAATTTTGCTTTAAACATCAGAGTTTACAGCTTTTATTTAAGGCGGAAAGTTGGAAAATATGAAACCAAAGAACCAGGAAGCATTAAGAACTAACAAGGATTCTTTAAAAACCACCTCTCTCACGTTGCTTAAGCCAAACTTGATGAACCTGGGGGCCTGAGTCACAAGTCTTAATTCCTATGTTCAACAAGTTTGTGGAGAAAATAAACTTCGTCTTTGGTCTTATTACGACTGCCAATCTTTTCTAGTTGGGTACCGGGTATCACGCCTTCGCATTCCAGCTGAGCTGGAAACGCACAGACCCATCCATCCACCAGCGAAGCCGCGTGTGCTGAACTCTGAGAGCACTGAAACTGAGAACCACAAGCACTGATGCCCAACACAACTTTTATTGATTAAGGCTACCTTATTACTTGAGCTGCAGGCGCCGGTACTAAACTACCACGAGATGAGATAGGCTGCCTGCAAACATACACCCCAAGAACAAGCCAGCAGCAGAGAAAAATTCCAGTGTGGTTCCGGCGCATGTGCTTGCTCCTGATGCCTGCTGTTGTGCAGGGCTGCGCTTCTGGTCTAACAGCAGCTTTATTAACCTTTTTCTATTAAAGCAAGGAATGCTAATGCCAGTTAGGAAAATTTCTCTAGGTGCGAATTAAGTGGCTGCATTTTTACGGGTGGATTTCATGTTGTTACTGTGAAAAAAGTATTTTTAAAATGCAGAGAAAGTGCTTGGTTGCCCTTTTTGCCCAAAGAGAGCATGTATTTTGAGTTTTTGCATGGAAGCAGACTTTTCCAGCTCTCCTTCATGCTGAGCGACACCTGACCCCATAACACGTTCATCAATCTTCTGGAGGGTTGGGTTGCTACTTATCATGAAGAGGGCTTAGCTAGTTGGCCTAAGAAAGGCTGTCACTGCCATCACAAAGCTAAATTTTTCCTTGGTGCCTCCCAATATTGCACAAAAAGTGATCTTTCCCTGATTTCTCAAAGGCATTTATTAAAGACCATGCACAAACAATGACATCTGTGATTCCTGGAGGGACTCTGGAAACTTGGAGTGTTTCTGTGAGTCTCTCCAACAAGGATGCTCCAATCCAGCAACTCCCACCCTGTGTTTTCCCACAGTCCCTATTCCAGGGCAGATATAACCAACATTAAATGGGAGGAATGTCATCAAAGCTGCTGTCTTCTCCCTGTAGGCCGCTTTCTAATCCTCTTGACAGGAAATTATCTAGGAAAACGAAAAAAAGACACCTACAGTGATATTGTTGAAAACCGATTGTATCTGCTTTCAGAGCCACAGCAGACACGTTTTTTACATACTGCAAAAGAAAACGAGGTATCGATGGCTCTGGCTTTGCTACACCCTCGCAAGTCTGCACGTCAGGACTGGGGTTTAGGAATCTTGTAATAATACTAACACAAAATGCCCTTGGGCGTAAATTTGAAACTAGGCGCTTTCATTTCTAATGCACCACCATTCTACTTAGTTTCTTTCAACTTTGTTTCTAAAAGACTACCCCGCTACATCAAGCCAACCTGGAGCTGAATGCGTAAGATAAGAAAAGATGAGTTTTTTCAGGACTGCAAAAGATGCAGGTGCTATCCAGGCTGCTGTTGCCGGTGCAGCAGATGGTTTTCCTCTGGGTCGGTATTTCTCAGATGCAGTGTAATGGTTATCCATTAATAACTCACCCAATTGAGGCAATGAGAAGGATTGAAAGGGCAGATTATAACTAGCCTTGTGCAGTAACCAGGTACCAAAAATGTGAGTCATTATTTCAGCTCATCTAAATGCTTCTCGTCTTAATAGTAACATATAGCTAGCATGTACTTTGTCTGGTGATGTAAGAATTTTTTACTTTGCTATACTGCTAAGCTGCTGCCACATTATGTCTTAGAAGCCATAGTGGTTTTAATTGTGAGCAAAGCAAACTGTCTATATTGAGTAATTTTAAGTGAAAGGTACAATAAGTCAGTCATTATCCTGGCTTAAGGGCACGAGAGTTTCAACCACTTTATTGCAGAATCTTTTCTCTCCTGTAACAATACAGCTATCATTTCTCTGTGATTACTTTGTTTATCCCATCTTAAAGGGTTGTGCTCTGTTGAAATATCGATAATGAGAACATTGGAGGAAAAAAGTAAAAAAGTCTTGCTCTTACAAGCTCTCCTTATTTATAGCAGAATTGTTCCTTTCTCTGCAATGGAATTGCACTTCAATTCTTTGAGAATCAAAGGATTCTCAAAAACACTATTAATGATGGGGTTTTTCCCCCACTACTTTAATATGAACACTAATACTGGAAGGAAATGGAGAGCAGAGGCAAGAATTGCACAGTTTTACTTAAATCTGCCACTGTTCCAGTTGCTCTTCAAAATGAGTGAAGCAAGAAAAGACTCCCATTGATCTCACTGGAAAATGGATGGGGTTCCCATAGAAAGCAGACCAAAGGCAAACTTAAATTTGTCCTCAAAGTTTGCTCTTTTGCCTCAGTCCTTGCCCAGCCCCTGTGCTTTCTCTCTCTGTTTTGAGAGACATTCTGCTTCAAGTTACAATTTTTTTTTTTGTTTATACATATGAGTATTTCTTGGGTTTCTGGCCAGATCAGCAAAACGATTAGATTTAATTGGCATGGCCATGCATGAAATTATTTCTTGTCAGGACAGTAACGTTACCAATTGACATCAAGAGAAGAAATTATTAGCTCTAAAGCTGGTGAAATGTATGAAGCTACAGAAGTTCTTTGGCATATTTCTGGAGGAAATAACCAGTAAAATCGTAATTTTTGCTTGTGTTTGTAAGAGCAGTCTACCTACCAGAAATAAAACATTCTGCCCCAGTAAGGATTTCGCACACAGATTTGGTTTCATGTCTCATGGCTTTCAAGAGCTGGTCAAAAGAAAAAGGCAAGGGTGCAAAAACCTGCTATAGATCCATCAGTTATCTGAAGCCTGAGGTTGTTTCTCTGGCCATGGGTGGGTTTTCCAGCCAACCGATGTGCAAGTTCCCATGACAATTCTGCAAGAAAAGTGAAATCTGCAGCCCTTGAGCTTCCTTTCAGGGGAATGAGGGCCTGAAGTATCCAGTGTCTCCATAAATCCACTGGTACCTTTTACGTTCAGTAAATGACAGAGCCAGATTGGGCACACAGAAATCCTTAGTCCAGTTTTGTTATAAGACTCCTAAAGAAAAAATGTTCCTTTCCAAGAATCGACTTGAGCTATTGCAGCCATGCAGCTCTAAGTTCTCCAGATACAGAATTTAGCTAACGGAAACAAAAGCTCTCAAAATTCATTGGGAAATTGATTTGGAGATCACATACATAACATTATATGATTCAAAACATTAGAGATAATGCAACCTGTCTGCACACACACTGAACAAGCCTGAGTTGCCAGGGACCATCCTGCAGTGATCTATGAGATGCAGAATAAATTGTAACTGGGGAAAGCATGTTCTTGAGAGCAGTGAAAAAAAAATGTTACTGCAGATTAGTCAAAAATTATCTCCTGATACTGTCAAAGATTAGATAGAATGCCAGTAAATCTACTTTACATCAAGAAAACAATAAATGTCTGGCTTGCTTTTATGAAGGTGGAGACAGTTTGTATTACTCTTTGTAATACAACAACATCGAGTAAGATCAAGTTGTGAAAACTCACCCATTTGCTGTGCCCTTGCTACTGAGCAGTGAATGTTTAAAGGTAGGGTAGTTCAGTTTGAATAAGTGTCCAAATAGCAGAGCTTCTCTGTGATGGCAATGGGGGAAACAGAAATTTCCTAAAAAAGCTCCTTCCTCAAGGGTTCTGCTGTACATCTACTGCTTTGCTGGATTACAAGTACAACGAAACGCTAAGTAAGAGCATCAGCTTTTGGTCTGTGCTTGAGTGGCTTAAGGGAACAAACCCACTGTCACTGTTACAGAAAGGAGAGTGACTTCGATGTGAATAACAGAAAGTAGTAGGCTGCACTCAAATAATATGAAAGTAGACCCATCACCTCTGACACAGTTCCACTTTGCAGATGAAGACCTGCTAATTGCAGTCACCGTCAGGCTATAGGTCATGAAACCCCCAGATTTTTTTGTAAGTGTACCTGAAATGCAACTGCAAGTATAAATTCATACTTGCTGCATCCTCACACACCAGGAGGTTCTGAGCTTCTTCAAATGTATTATCTGACAAAACCCTTAATACCTAAAAGTCTATTGATAACCTTTCATATTTTGTTCCAAGTTCCAAATTGCTGTATTCCATTTCTTTTAAGTCAAATCTTTGGAAGACACTGTAATTACCTGCCTGACATTCATATTTTGATCTGGCTGAAAAACACTGGGCAAGTGCACAAGACTAGAGAAATACAGTATTATTGATGATATCTAATGACTTGCTAATGGCCACAGATGGAAACTTTTGGCCACTGCTCATGGCAGTTGTCCTTTCAGTAAGATTTGATGTACTAGATCATGGATGGGGCTGGAGACTTTTTTTTAAGGTAAACTGTACAGCAATTACAATCCCATCAGGGAGGATCAGGCAGAGTTCACACAATTAGAGTAAAAATTACATGTACTGTCAGAAATCATGCTAGTTTAGCTTTTGTGCTCCTATAAGAACCAATTAGGAATTAAACTCTTTATTTTTAATACTAGTGATGGGTATTCATTCATATGACTAACATTAATAAGATAAAATGTACAGATATTCTCTAAATAGCAAGGATTAGACAAATTGAAAAAAAAAAAAAAGGGGTGAAATATAAATTTTTAAGTTTAAAGAAAAGCCAAATGTGTTTATCATAGAACGGCCTTGCAGTAACTCCGATTCATTTGGCCAAAATATTAGCCCTAGAGTGCCAAATGGGGTTGATCAACTTGGCTTATAGCCTAATGTGGGATACATGGACAGATGATGGGGGGAGTGATATTTCCTTCAAGAAAAGCCTATTTAAGTGTATCCATGACTCTTCCTTCTTATTTTGCGGAGTCTGTGGGGCAGTAAAGTGGAAAAGGACTTTGGAAAGTCATGTTCATTCCAGGGCGCTGGAAAGCATTTTGCCGCCTTTGGGGTTTGGCAGCTTTTGGAAGAGATGCTCTGTGGATCCTTCTGGATGAGATACCCATTAGCAGCTCGTCTGCAAGTACAGGAGACACGATTCAGTGACCCTGAGTGTCTCCTTCAGTCCCACATACCTACCACAAGTACAGTCCTACCAGTCGGCAGCCTACCTAGTTACTGTCTTCCAGCGATAAATGGAAAGGAAAAAGGAAAATCATCCCATGGCTACAGTTGTATATGGGGCACACGAAACAAGCAACTTGGGACCCTTACTGACCTGCCCTCTTTATAACCCATGTCTTTCCTTCCCCTGCCATGAGATCACAGCTCAATGGTGGAGAGATTGGCTTGGGGAGGACCTGGAAGAAGAGGCCAGTTTTGTCCTCTTGTTTGTCTCTCCTCTGATCTCCCTCCTGCTTCACTCACTGGCTAAGGGCTACAAATGTGCTCCAGACAGCAAGAGGTGACCTTGAAAATATTCACTTCTTCTTAACCCGCTTAAAACTGAGTTATCGTTACATGTTGACTGTGCTTAACGGTATAATCCAACGTTTCTGTGCCATATCTCATTCCTTTTTACTGTACTCACTTGCAACAGGGGTCACCATTCCCTGTGTGTTTGTTAAAAGCAAGAAAGCCTGGGGATTTTAAAAAGAAAAAAAAAAAAAGGTCATTCATGTAGGGGAAGACATACATCTTGTAAATCAATTACAGATCTTTCACGTTGCAGCTCTTTCAGCTTCGTGATGTCTAACTCTCATCTTTTGTCACCTAAGATTTTCTAACTAAATCTAAGTTAGTTAGTTCTTTGGAAGCTGTGTATAAAGAGGTCTTACGCTAGCTGCAAATCAGCTTTATTGATCCACATGTCCTGAAAAAACTTAGAATTGAAAAAAACCTGAAGTTAGAATGGAGGTGAATATCTTTATAATTGTCTTGACAGTTCAACCTATACCAAAAAATCTTCTGATTAAAGGTAAAGCTTCAGATTAAGCAGTTTTCCAGGAAATTTGCAATGATTAACTACCTACGTGACCACAGCTACGACTGAGTCCTGAACAGAGACACCAGTTGGTAGAACACCAGGATACAACTTTAGTAACTAATTGCATTTCTTATTTTTGTTCCTGTTGGTGTATTCAAGGATGCTGAGCATGCCATTTGCCACACTCCTTGACTATGGTCAGAGCTGGCAGAATTCATTACAGATGTGATGCAACCCCATTTAGCATGGAATTTCGGGAATGTCAATTGGAGATGCAGTGGCATAGCCCTCTGCACTTCTGAACACTGCATGCAGTCGTTATGCAGTAAAGCAATTTTAAAATCAATAGCACAGTGCAGAAGGAATGGCAAAGCTTTGAATGAACAACATATGAGCAAGCAAAGGTACTGAAGCTGAGTAATGATCACTGCAGTTCAGTCCCTGGATGATTTCTAAAGACAACGATTCTGGTCTTGGGGCTTCTTCATTTCCAAAATCCATCTCAAGAAAAGATCTAGGGTAATCTAAATGGTTTGCTAAAGAAGGAATAACACAACTCAAGCTTCTGCAGCATCTTGTAAATGACCATATGAAAAAATGACCACTTAAATATAAACAACCATTTCTGTCATGGTGGTTGTTGAGGTTAGACGACAGCAACATGGGAAGGAGTCCAGCAACAGAGCTGCCTCTCCATCATATGTCACAGAGCTAGCAATGCACTGGATACTGCGAAAGAGGATATTCCAGCCTTCTCGCCCAAAGAAATCTCTTATGTACAGATGCAGTCCCACTCCAACAATGACATTGTATGAAGCTTGTTCTTCTTTCTTTCACATCCTAGGCAAGAGAAACAAAGGCAAGATGGCAGTCTCCATGGGATGGAGAGAGAATTGAAGCACAGTGGCTGCCTTAACTTTGATAAAGTCCTGGGGCCACAGTAGGAGTGGATCTGTAAAGTGCGGCAGTCGGCTCTGAAGACCCAGCATCCTGACTGTGTTTTACCTGTTTTTACTTTGGCCTGGCTCTGGTCTGGTACTGTGCATTGAATACCGGTGGGTGATGGGCACGTGTTGGATGCAGCTGAGTTACATCCCAAAGGAAACCAAACAATGCCAAAACCACTCCATGACAGAAACGTTCAGTAAAGTGAGGATGATCAGAGATTTACTTTAAAAGTACATTCCTGGTCCAAACTAAAATGCTAGCACACGGAAGGAACAGCCAGCCTACATCTGAGATCTGCGGAGGGCTGAACTGAACCACAGTCCCTTGAGTCCAGTCAAATACCTGAAAATCCACCCTTTCTTTCTACAGCTGTTGTTTGTACAAGCACCACTTTTCAGCAGGTTGGTAACTCAGAATGATTTCTTTTGCATTAAAATCTGTGTCCCAGGTATCAGCTGCAAACATTTTAGAAAAATATTGAAGTCATGCATTTCATCAAAGTGAGCTAATACGAATATACTACACTTTTTCACATACATTTTTATAACACTTAATTTGTTCATCTATTTGTCTTTGCATAGTGTAGTAATAACTTGTCTTCTGTCTGGCTCATACAAACATTTTTCAATATGCTACTGTTAACACCACAATATGATTAAGAGAAATGGCTCTAAAACATAATTCTTGATATAGAACAATCCCTTCTTTGCTGAACAGTGAATTCTGTTTATCAGTAATAAATTTTCAAGGGGTTTTGATTTCTGTAGTTGGGGAAAGAAGGGATAAAACCTACCAACAAAGAGAATCTACAGAGTTTAATAAAATTAGTAAGCAAGAAGTAGACATCAAACTATATGATTACATTGTCACGTATCTCCCTCAGCCTTCATTTCTGCTGCACCGACCAGATGAGCATGCTTTGCTCCTGAAGCTAGGCACAATTAATCAACGTAGTTAAAGTACAATTAAATTAACATTTTACAAATCCTCCTGCTAACCTATTTAACTTAATAATCCTGTGAAATATCCAGAGGAGCAGATACCCAACGTACTTGTGGCATGTTCAACACCACCATGCACAATACCATAAATGCTGGATCTGCACAAACCATGCAGTAGCAATTCCAATGGACCGGGGATAATTTGCATCCGCTGAGGATCTGGTTCAATTATTCTAACCAAGAATAATTTGCAGTCAGGAGCACAGAAATTCCCAGGCTGGAACAGAGCCAAATGACTGACTTTTAGTGGTTACTAGCAGAGGAGACTTTTAAAGGAACTTACATGAAACACCACTGATAGACAGGTGAAAAAATCTGCTACTGACAATAAGTTTCATGCTAATCCTAGAAAAGGGAGCTGGGTTTAAATGCCATGGAAGGGGATTCCACCTCACCCTTTAATTATAAGAACTCTAGCTATTTTAATTATCCAGCAAAGCACTCATTTGGTAATGCTGATTCTGGCTTTAGTTGCATCATTTGATGGTTCCACAGGCTCAGTATAAACTGCATAAAAAAATTTTTTTCCTCCCAGCATTTCTTGCCTTTCAGTTCCACTGAATTGCCTCCCCTTCCTGTGCTCAGACACCAGGGATGGATACTTGTGTTTTCAGGCTGTGCCCCCTAGACCAGCCTTTACAGACACCCTCACACCTTATGTCCCCTCTGAGAACAAAGGTGCTTTCAGATGCTCCTCAAGGAAGAGGTTTGCTTACCTCAGCCTTTATCATTTGTCTTGCTTTTCTCAAGCCTTTCTAGTTCTGCAATATCTTTTTAAAAAATACCACACAGGGCTCCCATCCAAGCTACATCATTGATTTCAAATGCTTTGTGAGACTGGTCCTGAAGGTCCCTCTCACAGCCCTTTCTTACCCTGCTATCTTGCTTTTTTTTTTTTTTTTTGGCAACCACACCGAGCAGAGACTTTTGCTTCAGCCTCTGCACTAACAATTTGGCCCTATTACTGAAACAGTAAAACCCTTAAATCTTACAGATTGTTAAAGTTTTACTTCAGCTGACCCTTCAGTCTCACATGACCCCAGGTGTCCCAGAGCGTTTAGATCTCTTTGATGTCCCACCAGCCTTTTGTCAATGAAGCTACCATGGAAAAGAAGAAAAAATACTTTGCTTGCTTGGACATTTTGCTAGCTCACAGCTTACCTTTCCAATTCTTATTATTTATTAATACTTTTCTTAGTGTTTTTTGGGAGGATTACTAAGAAATGGATTAAAATACAAATCCCCTGGCATAGAACACTGCAGCTTCTCTGTAATCCTTTTGCCATGATGAGAATGAGCTTGCTATTCTTACCTCTTTTTTAGGTCCTTGCCTGCGATGTTTCTCTCAGGAGAGGTGGCCAGCAGACCTGCATAGCTAGAGAGCCACCGTCCCATCTCACCCTCGCTCTGTTCCCACACCCTTCCCTCTCCAGGCAAAGGATGGTCTAGGCTCCAGATTACAATGTACAGGGCTTCTCTCTGCTTCTGCAGCTCACAGTTCTTTTATATCCCTGCCTGGGAAAAGGGCAGCCCTCATCTCACTAGCACAGTAGGAACTACCAGATAGTCACAGTTAGTTCCCTGCATTTTTCCACTCCTGTATGAAAGGAGAAAAATCACCTCACAGAGAGTCTTCTTTAGTCTTGCACGGAGTTCGCAAAGAGACGTCCATCAAGAATTGATGCATATACAGAAGCCACATCTGGCATAGAAAGTCTTTGAGCTCAAAAGGGCTGGAGATAGGAAGAGCTTTGGGAAAATATTAATTTAGATATTCAGGTTTATTTTTCGTGTCCTTCCCTGGACACTCATTTATGGTCATTGTTGGAGATAGGGATATTGAGGCAGACAAACCCCTGGTCTCAGCCACTGGACCCATTTTTTTATTAGACTGTGTTCTGCCTCCTTACATGATAAATTCCAAACAGCCACTGCTCAGAACATGTTTTCAACATCTCCTGGCAAGACAATGTAACACTGGGAATTTCTGAGGAACTCTACAGCCTCCTTTTCCCCACAATACTGTCTTGAAACTAATTCTTTCTGCCTATTTATATAAAAAAATCTATTTTTTTCTTATTAATGAAGAAACATAGATCAGATCAGTAAGATTTGGAAGAGAAGTCTTTTTTTTGTGTTTGTTTAAATGAACTATATCCTGCTCAGTTAAAGCTGTCTTTTCCTAATGCGGATTCTAAAATATTCACTTTGTAATAGCAGATTCAGCTCTCTTCAAACCCGATATAGTGTTAGGCAGATGAGTTCCCTTTTTTTTGCAGACATTATGGAAAGGAATTCCAACGTCGTATGATAAAAACTTCTGACTGTTTGAAATATGATAATATTATAATTGTGGTTTAATATGCTAATGGGAACTGGGAAGAATTTAAGTAATTTTCCCATATATTACTTCACCCTCTGTGGCAGGGTAATACAGGAATTTGGACATCATTATTAACTGGAAACATTGCCTATAATTTATTGGACATAACCATTAAGTGGAAATATTGCTTGAGGTTGAGAATAATAAACTCCCAAAACTGGGTTTACTTTCTCAAATTGTTTCTTACAAACCATTTCAATCACCAAAAAAATGTATCTGAAAATACCATTAAGTAAAAGCACAGATTTTATTTGGTATTTTGGATCTTTCAAGGTAAAAGAGATGGAAATTAGATTCAAAGCATTGCTGCTAACTGCTGAAATTCACTGTATGTACTCACATTTTGTCAGGTACACATTTAGACAAGAGGGAGATGTCTTTCACAACAATTTCATCTATTCCTACCTCACTCTGTCCAGCGTCCCACAAGTCCATCACCATGAATCCAAGTGCCTAATGCCTCCACATTCTGTCATCCAGAGCTTCTCAATTTATTAAGTGCTGGTGCTTTAATATTTTTTAAACCAGTTTTACTAAGCCAGTGTAAGACTCCATAAGGATAATCTCACATTAGTTTAATCCAGCCGTTTTATTTACCTTCTGTTTGATTGGGAAGAGCTTTAAGTAAAATACAATTGGCCATTCTTAAAATGGAATAAATTTGCCTACAAAACAGTAAGTGGTGGTTTTGCCAAACCGATGTAATTTTCCCCGTGCATAAGGAAACCTCAGCTTGTGAGCTACTCCTCTTAGCTCAGATTTTTCCATCAATACCATCCACTACTTCACCACATACTAAACAAGGACCCGCAGCTTGGAGCCACAGGCAGCCTTCCCCCAGGCAACCCCATCCAGTCTTGCCCAACTCCAAATCCATCACTGCTTGCCACAGCCACTTACTCCCTATTGACCGCTGCCCCAAATTCAGAGTTTACACCCTGAAGGGGCACAGGCAGCACCTTTCCGCTCTCCTGTATAACACCTCTGTCTGCACCCTCCTACCCACCTCCTGAGCCCAGTCATTTCATCTCCAGCCTGCACTCCATCCTAGATGGTCAGTCAAGTGGGTCCTGCTCTGCTCCTCCTGATACCCTATTCTGAGCAGGCTGTGACCAGACCATCATGACAGAACTTCAAAGAGAAACCATCATTCTGCAAATACTTACTCAACTCTACCTTCAGTTTTGGGTAATAATTCTAGGAAGCCACAGATGGGCAGAAAATTACTTTCTTCTTTCTCCTCCCCACTTAACTTTGAGATTTACTGTTAAACAAATCATCCTCAGCTGTAGATCAGGAGATGGGGAAATAAGTACCCTTAACACTGTATTATATCTAGACTAGTATAGTACCAAATAAATTCCCTAATGCCATGAAAGAATTGAAATATAGGGACTGGAACAAATAGTTCTGTAGTATCTGAATTGCATATGCAAATATAAGACTGCCAGAATTTTATGAAAGGAAGTCCTTGGGACTCTGCCCTTTGAGTACTTCTAGGGAGCAATGTTTAATAGTAGCTACACAAGCACACCAGTTTTGTTTGAAAAGCCTGCCTTGCCTTGCAGTTTTTTCTGAGCCATCATTGCCTTTACTCACTAGATGATGGCACGTTGCAGGGAATCATAGGCTCAGCATAGCATTGATCAAGTCAGTGCTGATAACGCAGAAATATCGAGGAAGCAAGCACAAAACCTGTGCTTGGGACTGCAGCCTGCAGGGCAAGCTCCCCACCACGGCAGAAGGGAAGGAAGGAAGCCGGGTGGATGCCGAGGATCTGGATGCTGATCTCCTTTTTTCCCATCTCAGTGGCGCAGCAGCTAGATTTTCCCCAGGCTTCCTAAATTCCAGAGTTCTGCTTCTTCCAAGTGCATCACTATTTACAGCATCTTCTGCAGTTCTGCTCCTTATGGCACGGGAAGACAATTTAGCCTCCACCATTTGGAACATGACAGGCCGATCATTTCCAGCTTTTTTTTGCACTCAAGAAAAAAGACAGATAAAACCAAGTATCCATGACCGAGAGCTGGTTCTAACTAATCCTTTTACCAGAAAATGGTTTGTACCCATATAAAAAAAAAAGTAGACATATTCCATCCTGAGATCAAATGTAAAAGATAATTGGTGGCTTTGGGGGTTTTCCTTCCTGGCTCCACCCGCAAAGTCAAAGCAATTTAAATCAAAGTTGATTTTGAAGGGTGTTTTTATTATTTTTTAATCTTTTTTTTTCCTTTTGTATTTCCATTGATTAATATTTTTAGGGTTTAGGTTTTTAGTTCCTATTTAAGATTGTTTTATTATTTCAGGATGTTTTAGGAAATCTCAGCTCCTTCAAGACTGAAAAATGTCTCTGCCAGCTCTGGCTCTAGGGCCAAACCCGGGTACATTTTCACTAGCTGTGACCATAGGAGAATCTCGCTGCAGATAACACCACACACATGAAGGAAGCGAGCACACCTGGAGAGGAGCTGACTCTGCCACAATCTCACCACCCCTGAGCTGGAGCTGGGAGGAGGTGGAGAGCCTGGCAGATCAGACACACACAGGGGCTTCAGTGAGGCTGAATTATTTTTCCTGTCTCCATGCACTCACCACTTGTCTCTGCAAGATACAGAGCAGCCAGGGTCCACACCATCAGCTGTAGCAGACATACACACCAGTCCTACAACAGGACTATAGCCCAGGCAGCAGTATAAAGGAGAGAGCAGGGGCACATCGCCACAGGCGTACAGCAGCATCTGGATCCACAACTGCAAGTCCTGAGATATCGAGAGACCAGGACAAGTTGGCCCAAGTTGGGGTTTTTGTGGAGCTCAGGTGTGGGGAATGGAGACGTTGGCTCCCAGCCTGCTCTCTGTACACCCCGAACCGGTGAGCCCACACTGAACTGCACAGATTTATTGCTGCAGATTGGCATTAGATTTCTTTAGTAAAGGATTTCTAGAGGAAATGACTCATTTCTGAAGTCCCAATCTTTCCTGGTAACTTCCAAAGTATGGAACAAAATTAATAAAGATAATAGTAATTTCTCCTCTCCTCCTGCCCGAGATGGACCAGCCCAGGAAGAGGACAGAGCAGAGCCCCAACTGGAGAAGGAGCCTTCCCAAAGGAAGGGTTACCACCCTACCTTGCAGGGCTTTGAGGTGTGCATCTCAATTAATAAACACTCAGGTCATGAGAGAAAAGGGAAGAGATCCAGACGCAATTTAGATTTATGTCCAGTTCGTCAAAGCACACGGCTATGCGACTCAGGGCAGAAAACTAATACACAGGTATATAGTGTGAGTGGTTAAGACAAGAAAGAGCCAACATACAGACAGACCCAATGCTTCTGTAGTCACAGGAGATTATGTAATTTTTTTTTGTTTTAATAACAGTTGTATTGTCTCCACACTACAAGGAAGAAGTATTTACAATGTAATCGTACACAGGTTCCTCCTTATTCACAGGAACCATAACAAAGACTATCTGCATTTCTTCTGCTGCCCAAGGCTGCAAGATATTTTACTAAATTACAGTTCTGTCTCAGGAAACATATATAGTTTTCCCGCACCTTTCGGGGATCTTTTCTTTACAATCAACATACAAAAAGAGAATGCCATAACTAAAATTACAGCCACTCAGGAGGGAGAAAATAAAAGACATGAGAAAGCACAAAATCCAGGACTGGCTCAGGAAAAACAGACATGACTATAAACTCCCAAAAATGAGTGCTACCTTCTTACTCCTGGGTGTGTACATAAAGAAACCAAATAATATTTTTTAACAAGCCACCAGGAATCATCACAGTTAAATGCATGACATAGCCTGAGACCTCACAGATATCTGGGTAACAATCTATATTTTTCTGATACCCAAGTTAGCATCCAGCTAGAGATGGATAAATGCAACAGTGACCTCCTAAAGAAAAAAATAAGTCACCCGTTTGATTTCAGTCTTTGGGTTTTTGCTTTTAAATGTTGCAGTGCCCATATGCGATTCTCATCCCTACTTCGCACAGAGACTCTCCATGCCTAAGCATGCAATTCCCACCTCATCTCCTGCTTCATATCACTGGAATGCCTATGATTGACAGTTTAATGAGAAATTGAATCAACCCAAATTATACTGAGAATTTTTCCCTACTGTTCTAACAGTCCTATTGCTTATACACAAGTCATTTCAAGTATGCTCACACATGGAGTTGCAATGCTGTTCTCACGTATCAGATGACTGATGAAGACATTACTTCTTGTCCCCCAGGACCATGATCGGCAGTTTCTTTTAACTTGAAGAGCTCCAGAAGACATCTGGGAGTTCACAGGATAAAAATTGGTTTCGGTGTACAATATATGATGGAAGCTGCAACTTCCACAATTTTGACTTAAACCACTCCTTCTCCCCTGCTTTGGCCACACTGTCTTTAATGTGTATGCAACGGGACCAGTAATTACCACTGACCATGACAATGACACTGGCGGCTCCCTCTTCTCTTCCCAGGGTTTTCCCAAAAGCTAGAAGACAAGGGGTAACGGTTTTAAACTAAAAGAGGGTGTATTTAGACCAGATAGAAGGAAGAAAAGTTTCACAAAGAGGGTGGTGAAACAGTGGGACATGTTGCCCAGAGAGGTGGTAGATGCCCCATTCCTGGAAATATTCCAGGCCATTTTGGATGTGGCTCTGAGCGACCTGGTCTAGTTGAAGATGTCCCTGTTCAGTGCAGGGGGAATTTGACTAGCAGACTTTTAATGGTCCTTTCCAACCCAAATTATTCTATGATTCTAAGATATTTGGAATCACTGAAGAGAGGTGGGGTGTTTAAGACCACAGGAGAGAAAAAAAAAAAACCTAGAAGGAAACTCTGGAAAATTAGGAAAAACAAAAACAGCTGTGTGTGAAGAACCAAGTCTGAAGACCAGGTTCCAATTTTACCCTGCTGCTGTGATTGTCCCTTCCTTTCTTTCAATTCCAGCAATCATCAGTGCTTTCTCAGGTTGAGATGAACTACAGCCTCCTCCCAGCCTGCAGGAAGAAACCCTGCCTCAGGATTTGCTCCCAGGACAGGCAGCTTTCCTTTTCCCTTCAGGTGTTTTGTCCACTTCATCCATCCGTCTCCCTGATTATCCTCCCAGATGCTCACTAGACACGCCAGGAGGACGCCCCGCATGCTCAGGGACACTTGGGGAAGATGTGTTTTTCCCCTATTCTCCTTTTCAGTAGGCTTCAGCCATGACCAAGGAGCACCGGTCAGGACAGGACAAACATGCAACTTCTTCTCTAGCACATGTTCTTTTCAACTGGGAACAAACTGATTCAACTGGGTGACAGGCATCCCTCCTACTTCTGCCACAACAAAGCTACGAATGAAGTTTGCTTCCTCCACATTTCTTTTCCATAGTGCATTTTGCAGCTCCTCAACACCTGGCTAGATGGTGAGTGGCAGCTTTTAGGAACAATCCTAGACCAAGGTCATTTTCTGTCCTCTTATAACACCTCACATCTCTCCTTTGGTGTCCCCCCCTGCCCCCGGCTCCCCCTCTCCATCCTGGTGCTGCACCTTATATACATGTTCTGGTTATTCTGGGTGTTTCTGCACAGCCCTCTCAGATGGTGGGAACAAGGACCCTCAGAAGGACCTTTAGCTCATTTTTTAATCCATACCCATAGCATTTCTAGACACGTTCTAACCCTCAGCGAAGACTTGCCTCCATGAAGCAGACTTCATTTGTAAAAATTATATGTTCCTTGTCTCCAAAGTAATAATTTCTCTTTCATCACAGGGGGAAGAAAGAACAAGCTGATCAAACCAATCCTTTTTTTTTTTTTCCTTTATTTTTGTGGTGATGCTACCATGAAAATCTCCTAGTTCCACTCAAGAAGGTACAAGAAAAGCAAGTGCAACTGAATTTGCTTACTTTCACACTTAGATTAGGACTCTACTGTGTAGAGTCAGAAAGTTCTTGCAGCAAAGATCACTTGGACTGAATGTATTTAAAGACAGGTGCAAAAAAAGAATATTTTGGATTGTTCTAAGTTCATACAGAAAGAAAGCCCTTCCCAGTAAATCCTATTACTCAAGAAAGAAATTAAAAGGTGGAAAGTAAAATGGCAAATGTTTTTAAGATGCTATAATCTCTGCATTGGCCTCAGACAATGTGACAAAACAACCCAAAATACACAGGACAGCAGGAAACTTAAAATCAAAAGCAAACTTAGTCCAGGACCAGCACTCTCATGAGCATCCGAACAAAGAAAATACCCATTTCTTCACTCTGATAGCATCTGGGACAACCCAGCAAGGCTGCATCTCTTTTGTAGAAGAGCAGAGGGAAAACCTGTTGTCCTCTGGGACCTGGAGGTTGTAGAATGTTTTGTAGCTCCCTGCAGAGTTCTTTCTCCTCTGGGTCTCTCCCTGAAGGTGTCAGTGCAGGTCAGAAGTGCTGCCTCCAGCCCTCTGCTCACCCCACTCAGACAGCAGCAAGCCTGACAGTACAGCACCATAGGGAAACAGTGCTGGAAGGGACCTGGAGAAACCCCTTCCCTGTAATCAGTGCCAGTCCTGCAAGATGTTTGCCCAACTTGCTCTTCAAGACCTCCACAAATGGAGACTACACATCTCCATAGACGGTCCAGTCTGACTCTTCAACCACTTTTCCCACTACATTTGTTTTTTCCTAGCGTCTGAGGTGCAATCTCTCCTGTACACTAAGTTCAGCATCACTCTCTAGAGAAGGTGGTCACTCCTCCCCACACACAGAGGAGCCACTGCAGGAAAATGAGGGCTTACTTGAACATTTTATTGCAGATTTGCAGGCTGGGACAGTGGGAAGGAGAGGGTCTGGCCACCCTGACCTTTCCACATGGGTGGTGAGGCATGAGCCATGCTCTATTTGGAGAGGCATTCAAACACCCTGAGAATCACTGGGTGGTGGGAGACCTAGAATATATTTGCAGATTGGGTTTTCTGTACCTTTGAACAAAGTGTTGGGATTTTGAAATTGGAAGGGAACTGAGAGGGTGTAGAAAATGTTGGTGACAGGTGTGCACAGGGATTTCCACCTCTTCCCCAAGCTCAGTCCTTGCTGATGAGACAGCAGGCACGCAGGGGCTTCCGGCTAACCAGCGTCCCAGCGTGTCACTGCTGTGGTCACGTCACCAAGGCAGTAACTCAGTCAAAGGGGAGGTTCTGGTCGTTCCCTCCTGGCCACTCTCCCAAGGCTAAAACGAGGGACTCTCTTGATTTGCAACCAGACGTTAGAAAATACAGTTTCTCCCAAGAACAGCTCTCCCCCATGACCACCAGCAGAACTGCCCTGCTGCACCCCAAGTCCAATCCACCCTACAAAATGAAATGTCACAGCCAAAGTGTTCACACGTGCTGTCCCATCGGGGAATTTCTGCTGTCTTCAGCAGTCCCCCCATGGCAGACCTCATTGGAAAAAGCACTTTGCGCATTGGCTATGCAATGTTTCAGTTCAATGGCACATTTGTTTAAAAAACCCTGACTTTGCTTGAAAATTGTTCTGTCAACACTTCCCTCATTCTGCCTCTAACTGTGCATCTTTCAAACGGGGACCTGCCAAAACGGCGAGGGGGGGAGGCATGGAATATCGAAAAGCAAACCTTCAATCTCACCTAAGCCACAAAACCCAAGCTGCTGACAGAGGCAATTGCTCAAAAGGGATTGAAACACAAGTCTCCAGAAAAAACTCCACATGCAAATACGAGGTGTAAAAAACCCTAAGCAAATACGCAGCACTTCCACCATGTAAAGTTATTATTATGTCATTGTAAAGACATTTGAATCACTTGTAGCAAAGCCTGCCCTTTGCCTCAGCCCCACCGACAGCGGGAAGCCTCCACCTCTGACCCAGGCATACACAGAGCTCTCCCCTTGACAGCTCCGTGGGTGTGTTGAACGTCGAAAGTCAAATTTCCCTGTTCCCAGCACTCTAAAGGTTAAACACCAGGCTGAATGCCTTACTTTCTAAATACATTTCACTCAAGTTAGTAACCTTTCACAACAAATAAGGCAACAAAGGGTTCAACCATCAGTCATGTCATGGGCTGTTAGAAAATGTGTCAATACAAGGGAATGAACCAGCAGGTGAGTCTGTTGTAACACAGAACTCAAGAGGGGAAATGTCCTGGGATTGAAAGGACACATAGGAAAACATTAACGGCTGTGATATTCCCGCAAGGAAATCTCTCATTGTCAACTACAGCTTTCAAAATTACAAAGCAAGGACACAGGTCAGCTGCATATGAACTGCCCTCATTTAGCTGACCACAATAAAACTCTGGGCAGCGGAGGGTGGCAGCTATTGTATGTCGCTTAGGTGAGCCTCATCTGCCATGAACAGCACAGGCTGCAGGTGCACTAATGGCTCCAGTACTCACCAGATACTGTACAAGGAGGTCCACAAAAATGGGAATGGAACACCCCTCCTATGAAGAAAAACTGGGAGAGTTGGGGTTGTTCAGTCTGGAGAAAGAGAAGGCTCCGGGGAGACCTTAGTGCAGCCGGCCAGGACTTAAAGGGGGCTTATAAGAAAGATGGGGACAGACTTTTCAGCAAGGCCTGTAGTGACAGGACAAGGGATAATGGTTTTATACTAAAAGAGGGTGGATTTAGACCAGATAGAAGGAAGAAAATTTTCACAATGAGCGTGGTGAAACCCTGGCCCAGGTTGCCCAGAGAGATGGTAGATGCACCATCCCTGGAAACATTCCAGGCCAGGTTAGATGTGGCTCTGAGCAACCTGCTCTAGTTGAAGATGTTCCTGCTCACTGCAGGGGGAATTTGACTAGATGACCTTTAACAGTCCTTTCCAACCCAAACTATTCTATGATCCTAAGATTCTACTTTCTTCCTCTTCCCTGTCTACCAAGGTTTTGGATACAGCCATACATTGTTCTTTGTTGAACAACCAATCATTCCTTTTTTTGAGATACAACAGGTTTTCAATGATTTTGATCGGCACCTCAGATAACCATCTCCAGAAAAGAAACTGTTAACTACCTGGTAAAGGAGAGCATGTCCTTCACTGTTAGACCTGACATTAGGAAGTATTTCTTTACTGAGAGGGTGGTCAAACACTGGAACAGGCTTCCTCGAGAGGTGGTCGATGCCCCAAGCCTGTCAGTGTTTAAGAGGCATTTGGACAATGCCCTTAACAACATGCTTTAACTCTTGGCCAGCCCTGAAGTGGTCAAGCAGTTGGACTAGATGATCATTGTAGGTCCCCTGCAACTGACATTATTCTATTCTATTCTACCTTTCCCACCTCCTCCCCACCCCACTGGAAGAAAAAGCCTTCACAAAGTAGACATTAAGAGATACAACTAACATTAAGGAACCACCAATAATAGCAGAAACCCATAAAGTGTCTCTGGATATCACTACCCTTCCAATAGATAGGAAATCCATAGGAACAGATGTATTGGAAAACAACATGGGTTTTCCTAAGAGACTAGCAGTATCTCACAATATTTGAACAGAAGTATACTGCCTGCTCTACTTTTTTTCACATTACAGGAGCATTAGCCATGCCACAAAGGACTCTGGAAAATGAAATACAGAAAGCTTCCAGATTTACATAGAATCCTAATGCCCAGGCCAGCACTTTGTCTATCTGAAGATGAAACAGGAAGAGGCAGTGAAGATCAAATATCTGCCTGCAGAGCCTGGTATTTGCTAGCCTTTTTGCTAATTCCAGACTTTTTGCTAATACAGTCCCATGAGAACAAGAAGCTAAAGAGGAAAAAAAATTTAAGCATAAAGTCTGGCAAGGAAGGACAGAGAGAGATGCTTTTGCTTAGAGCCTCAGCCTCTTACTTTGCTGCACAAGACCACAAAGCATATGTCTGTAAGACACTAGGTAGAATTGTGGAGGGATATTCAAGCTGTCTCTGTTAAGTTAGCTCTGATATTGGAAACAACACTGCCAGGTTACCATGGCATTCCTCCCAGACTAATATGCACTGTTTCTCAGCAAGGCTACGTGACACAAACAAAATGTCGCTTCAATGTGGTAGAAATTCCCCAAGCACCAGCTAATTCCGAATGAGCTCAGTTCTGGCTACTCAGCTCTGCATTGTACACGCACTCTTCATGGGATGACTACAAAGGGGTACCAGCAGGTACCACCACTGTGTCTCAGAAGATCAGCCCCAACCTTGCTTCTGCTCTGCAAACCTTCCCAGGAAGCTGCAGCAGGTTCAAATCATCAAATCCAAACACCCATTTCCAGCAATAACACACGAAACAGATCCCTCTGGTCATTTCTCTGTAGGTCACCCACATCCATGTCAAAGCTCAGACCTCCAGAGCAGAGAAGAGGAATTCCAGCTGCTCTTGCTTTCTTGGGGAATAGATAAAACACTTCCTTGGGTTTGTTCAGAAGAGAAACACCATGAACACACACATTACAGACCTTGCTCTGTGTGTGGCCATCTGCTCAGCTTGTGGCCACGTCCTCAGCTCTGATCCAGCTGCTCCACATCACTCCACAATGTGCTTAAACAGTCGTTGGGGATTCCCCTTTTGCATGGGTTTGGAAGTGAAGGTAGATTGTGGAGTTTTCAGGGTGAGTTTATCTCCTGCCATTTGGGAAGACTGCTTGGACCTCTCAACAGGCTTTTTTCCATCCTTACTCATTAGATATCATCAGAGAAACAGCTTCTTCGCACTCTCTCTAGTGGCCATCCAGCTTGTGGGCTCAGTAGGATCTAGGAGCACTTCTCTGCCCCTTAATCATCTGTTACTCTGTCACTTGGCCCTGTATCTACTACCTGCTTTCATGATTTAGTCAACCTGTCTGTAAACCTGCAATGAAATCTGGTTGCCATGATCTCCCTACATGTGAAGCCCTAGGTTTATTAATTTCTACTGTATTCCTATAATACAAGAGGAGAACCAATGCTTCTTTGGGTTTGCCTGTCAAAAGAACAGTCATCAAAGATCAGCAGCTGAGCAATCCTGGCCATAGCAGAAGAGTAGGATGGCTGCAACAAAGGCAAGGCAAGCTTACTGTGTCTGGATTGCATGTGGACAGTCATTACCAAGGAGATCACCTCACAGTTGAGCTGTTCATGTGAGGGAAGGCTCTGAGGACACACCAGAGATAAGCAGATGCTATAAACAGGTGAGCCTGCTCTGAACAGATCAGAACCACCATAAAGAGAAGATGGAGGAGTGCTGTCTCAGAAATGGGACCTAAAACCTCTCATGGCAATATTCAAGCATAGTGTAACATGTCCCTCTCTCCTTGGAATGGGCCCTTACAAATGCCAAAATCTCTCAGCAGGATGAGACTTGTTCAAATTCTGGAACACATTCTGCAAGGTGAGAAGACCTGCAGGATAGTCCATGTATATTACCTAAAAGTAAGATTTTACCTTTTGTATTTGCCCTCACACTATGCTCTTGGGATATCAAAAGTGGTGCATGCAGACAAAGAAAATACTCTCGGCAGCAGAACATTTCAGAAAACATTAAAAGTAACCACAATTTAGGTAGAAGAAAGGATGTCTTGCTGTTTCTGAAAGACAGTGAATACTTGAATTACAAAGCCGAACCATAAAAACAGTGTTACACTGAAAAACAAGGGTCAGCATGCAGAGCTGCACTACCCATGGCAGCTTAAGTTAAAGCCCTGAGAAAAATAAGACTCACACTTCCGTATCTGTGTGAAAGTCTCAACGTCAGCAAAGATGCAAAGAGAACTGAAATGCAGATGCCAAAGGGAAGGAACTACAGACAGTAACTGATGGCTCAGTCAGCATGTGTTCAGCCACCAGGATTCAGCAAACATGGAAACAGCATAAGGTCAGCAGTGCACTGGGCCCCCAGCACAAGGCAGATCACACAAAACCACAGACAAGAGGAAAGCGCAGGTATAAAAACAAGTGCTTTTATCCTGCCTGCACAGTGGCAGTATACAGCAGATGTCTGCAGAAGAAGTACATGAGCAGCAAACGTTACCTGTGCCAGAAAACCAGCAATCAGAATCAATACTGACATCTTCTGACATGCAGGCAGCATCCCGGCAGCAGAGAGCTGATGCGCAAGGAGAGCATCAGGTGCTGGCACAGTACTAAGACCCACACAACAATTTCATGTAGGCACAGCATGCAGCGGTCAGCCAAGACAATGGGAAAGGTATACTTTCCAACAAGTTATATGTTAGCAACCTCTGACCCAAGCAGATGGAGATTAATCATTAAGTTGCTGGCACATTTAACATTCTGCTCATGCCTTAAGCTGGAAGACAAGGACATCTGAGGGCTTTGATACGAGATTGGAGTGTTGTGTCTCAACTATCATCCATCAGCCTCACTGCAGGTGCTGTGCAAGTACATGAGCTTAGTCCACAACTATGCAAACTAAAGGCACTTCACTTTTAACTTTTTTTTTTCCATTGCAGAAACGTGAATTTCTGTCTTTAACACAGTTTGGCAGCACAGATGGGAGCTGTATGTGTAATAGTTAAGCTGCAAAAAGTCCTGTATTTCAGACCAGAAATACCAGTTAATGAAAAGGGCTATAGGTACATAACAGTACTCTCTGCTGAAAATAAGCAACTAGGATGATACCCACCTGAAGTCTTTGCAGACCAAATTTCTACAGAGGAAGAGAAACTTCATGTAAATTGCCTGTCTTCTTACTGGGCCCCGAAATGGTACAGCATTCATCTAATATATGCTGAGG